>NW_028293232.1:0-21335 GCF_964106645.2 Podarcis pityusensis
CTAAAAAGTAAGGGGAAATGTGCGTCTTATGGAGCGAATGCAGGCTGCACAGCTATCCCAGAAGCCAGAACAGCAAGAGGGATTGCTGCTTTCACTGTGCAGCGATCCCTCTTGCTGTTCTGGCTTCTGAGATTCAGAATATTTTTTTTGTTGTTTTCCTCCTCCAAAAAACTAGGTGCGTCTTGTGATCTGGTGCGTCTTATAGAGCGAAAAATACGGTATATTTTATATTGTAAGTCTCTGTTAACTCACAAGTGTTATTTCAGTCCTGTTAAAACGCTCTTCCAGGTATAAAATAAATTTCCTCCAGTCTTTACCAAAACCTTGGTCTTCCTGGTTTCTGATATTTCTAGTCATTTTCGCCAGCTCAACATAATCCATCAGTTTAACTCGCCGTTCTTCTCTGGTGGGGACTTTTCCGTCTTTCCATCTCTGGGCCAGCAACTTCTCTACCTTCCTTTCTCAACTCAGCCATTTTATCAGAACTGCCTGGGCGGACAGAGGTGGGGATGAAGGAGACAGCTTAAATCCCACCGAAAGCCTCACCTTGAGGGCCTGGTAGGCGCTGACGACGGGCGAGATCTTGTGGCCCGTGTGCGTCCGGCGAACACGGCACAGCTGGCAGACTAAGCGCTGGCAGCTCTTGCAGTAATGTGTCACCTCTTCCCGGTGTTCTGGGCATGTCAGACCCTGTGCGGGACACAGAAGGAAGCAGGTTAGTCACGGTTTTTACTTTGTTCGAAGTCCCTGGCACTCGCGGACACAAACGCAGGCTTCCTAGTCTTTGTGGGGAGAGGACTTTCCCTTTGAATCCGTTTCTTTAAGACAGGAAGCCTCAGACCCAGGGGGCACAAATGAACTGGAAAGTGCCTACAAAGTGTGCCTTAGTAGCTCTATGTGAGGGGGAAAAGGCCTTCAGGAACAAGAAACAAGACCAAGGAAGATTCCTAAGGCGTACCCTTGAGAAAGGCCCTGGATTGGGAGAAATGTGGGGGAGAACTTCGTGCAAAAACAGGGACACACACACACACACCAAGAGGCAGTGTGGTGCAGTGGTTAAAGTGTCAGACTAGGACCTGGGAGAGTCCGGGGTTCAAATCCTGACCTGGCCAAGAAACTCACTGGGTGGCCTTGGGCTAGTCACTGCCTCTCAGCCTAATCTACCTCACAGGGTTGTTGTGGGGATTGACTGAGGAAGAGGGAGAACCATGGAAGCCACCCTAGAGGAAATGTTGGGATATTATTATTATTATTATTATTATTATTATTATTATTATATGCTTCCTATCTGACTGGGTTGCACCAGCTGACTTATATAAAAGCATAATAAAACGTTACAAAAGGCTTCCCTAAACAGGGCTGCCTTCAGATGTCTTTTAAAAGTCAGATAGTTGTTTATTTCCTTGACATCTGATGGGAGGGCTTTCCACAGGGCAGCTGCCGCTACCAAGAAGGCCCTCTGCCTGGTTCCCTGTAACCTCACTTCTCGCAGCGAGGGAACCGCCAGAAGGTCCTCGGCGCTGGACCTCAGTGTCCAGGCTGGACAATGGGGGTGGAGACGCTCCTTCAGGTATACAGAGCCAAACTGTTTAGGGCATGGGTAGGCAAACTAAGGCCCAGGGGCCGGATCTGGCCCAATTGCCCTCTAAATCCGGCCCGCGGACGGTCCGGGAATCAGCGTGTTTTTACAAGAGTAGAATGTGCCGTTTTATTTAAAATGCATCTCTGGGTTATTTGTGGGGCCTGCCTGGTGTTTTTACATGAGTAGAATGTGTGCTTTTATTTAAAATGCATCTCTGGGTTATTTGTGGGGCATAGGAATTCGTTCATTTCCCCCCCCCCCAAAAAAAATATAGTCTGGACCCCCCCCCCAAGGTCTGAGGGACAGTGGACCAGCCCCCTGCTGAAAAAGTTTGCTGACCCCTGGTTTAGGGCTTTAAAGATCAGCACCAACACTTTGAACTGTGCTCAGAAACATACTGGGAGCTAATGTAGATCCTTTAGGACCAGCATTATATGGTCCTGGCAGCCGCTCCCAGTCTCCAGCCTGGATTAGTTGCTGTTTCCAAGTCACTTTCAAATAAAAAGCAAAGTCTTCCTGCCTGGCCCTTGGAGGAGTTGGAGGGAGACCCTTACCTTGGGCCGGAACGTGAGCGTGGGTGGGGTGGGCTCGTGCTGGGCTTTCTGGGTACCCCACGGGTGGTAGAGCTTAAAGCACTCGTTGCAGAAGCTGGATTTGCACTCAGTGCAGCCCTTGGTGGCCTCCAGCTGCGGCGGCTTGCAAAACTGGCACATGATGGCGGCGCTGACGTTGATGGTGTGGCGGTAGCGCTCCACCACCCTCTCCAGCGTCAGGTTGCGGAAGAGGCTGCCCAGGCCCCTCTCGCCCAGGTCCACATCCCTCTGGCACAGCGGGCAGGGGAAGAGCACGCTCTGGGGGTGCAAGAGGCCGCCTCGCTTGCGCCCCGGGTACGTGCCGAAACCTGGAAGCACAAGGACACCAGAAGACAAGGCAAGGTGACGTTGCGCACACAGCAGATGCTTCCCCAGAAGATGCAGGAACTCCCATCAGCCTCGGGGAAACTGGCCCATGGGCAGGGCTGATGGGATTCGTAGTCCGGCAACATCCGGATGGTCACAGGTTCCCCTCCCTTGTCCTAGAATCATGTCCCAGCCAATCAGGTATGGGGAGCCCTCCCATGTCTTGCTGGACTCCAACTCCCATCAACCTCAGCAAGCATGGCCAACAGTCAGAGGTGATGGGGATTGTAGTCCATCGACATCTGGAGGGTCACAGGTTCCCCACTCCTGTCCTTGACCCGTGTCCCAGCCAATCAGGGATCACATATTAAATGCGGTCAGGGACTGGCTTGGACGCTGAGGAGCGGTGGTTGGATACTGATGAGCAGCCACTGGGAGGAGTGGGATTGGGAAAAGGATCTGGGGGAGCCTGTAACAGCTAGGAGGCAAGAGGCAGGAGAAGCTGCAGGATTGGAGGGTGAAGAACAAGTACAGGAGGAGAGAGAGATGGGTCAGGCTGGTGGAGAGTCACGGGCTTCCACACCTCCTCTCCTGCCTCATCTCTTCTACTCCACTGTCTCCCAGGACCAGAAGAGGACTGAAGCGAGAGGAACAGGAGGCTAAAATCAGGCGTAGTCTTCGCCTGCTTGCGTTCAGCTCAGATGGAGGAGATACATGAGCCAAAGTCAGGGACGGGGCCTCTCTGTTGCGGCAACAGCCTCATCATGGGAACGCCCAGGAGTAGCTGAGAGACGTAAGACTGATGGACTTTCCTCGTCTGACTGTGGCATGTAAGCAAGTGTGGGGAACTTGTGGGCCCTCCCTCCAGATCTTGCTGATAACCCAAAGCCCCTCTTTCCACTTTCCTCCCACCCTGTTTCCCCTGTGCCAAATTTTAATTTGTAACATCCTCAGGGCAAGGACCTGCCCTTTTGCGCTTGCAGCACGAACTGCAAACATTCCTACGGCCCAACCGCTTTTAACTTCAAACAGGTAAAGTTAAAGGTAAAGGACTCCTGGACGGTTAAGTCCAGTCAAATACGACTATGGGGTTGCAGTGCTCATCTCACTTTCAGGCCAAGGGAGCCAGCATTTGTTCGCAGACAGCTTTCCAGGTCATGTGGCTAGCATGACTGAACTGCTTCCGGCACAACAGGACACTGTGACGGAAGCCAGAGCACACAGATACGCCGTTTACCTTCCAGCTGCAGTGGTACCTATTTATCTACTTGCACTGGTGTGCTTTCAAACTACTAGGTTGGCAGGAGCTGGGACAGAGCAAACGGGAGCTCACTCCGTTGTGGGGATTCGAACCGCCAACCTTTCGATCGGCAAGCCCAAGAGGCTAAGTGGTTTAGACCACAGCGCCACCCACGTCCCATCTTCTACCAGGAGGGGGTGCCCTCGCCCTACATGTCCCCCTGCCCACCAGCAGAGGGCGCCGCCACACTGCCCTCCTCCCCACCTGACTTAAGGAGTCGGTCCAGACGCTCTGGCTTGGGGATGACCCGGCGGCCCAGGCGAGGGCTCCGCGTGGCTGGCGTGGAGGCAGGCGAGGTGGGCTCGGAGGTGGGGTCTGGACAGACGTAGCCTTGCTGCAGCAGGACCTCGGTGGCGCAGATGTGGCAGACATTGTGCATGCAAGGAAGCACCAGGGGCTGCTTGTACATCTCCTTGCACACCGGGCACAACAGCTCCCTCTCCATGTTCTTCATGCTGGTCTGGAAGGACAAGGAAAGAGGGGAAGGGAAAACAGGGTTCAAGAGAACAAAACCGTGATTCCTGCAAATAGAGGCTGGTTCTAGCTCAACACCAGTATTATAACATACTGTAGGATCCCCCGCAAAAGGGACCTAAGAGGTATGGGGGCAACAACAGGGGGTGCTGAGGGTGTAAATGACTACCAGACTTTGAGAAGCTGGTATCGCTGGATCAATTTTGTTCAATTACTTAAGGCTGAATAGTTTTAATTGGCTTTTGAATGCATGTTCAATTAATTTTGCTTTGATCTGATTTACAGCATGCCTGCGCCGCTTTTCGTTCGAATGAATGAATCCCAAAGCGGCTTACAAACAGTGAATAGCAATAACACAAGACCACAAATGCAGCATAAATCCCACAGAACAATTAACAAATCATCAGCCTAACTGTTGCAACCTATAAAACACAGTTAGCAAAGCAACAACTACAAAAACAAGCTGAGGATGGCAATGAAAGCAAAAGTCGTCTCACGTGATTAACGAACCAATAGGGCATTTATAATCTATTAAACAAAAATTAACAATGCTGACGAAATAGCAACCAAAAAAATAAACTGAGCACTGTTACGTTCACGCACTGCACACACCCTTTTTGTTCCTGTTTTGAATTTTATCGCGTTACCATCTTCCTTAGTGGGTCGTCATGCAAACCGCTATTCATAGAATCGCAGAATTGTAGAGTTGGATGGGGCCACAGGGGTCATCTAGCCCAACCCCCTGCAATGTAGGAGGCTGCAGAAGGCTCGAACCCACAACTGTGAGATTAAGAGTCTCATGCTCTACCAACTGAGCTATCCTGACTGCTCTGAACTGTGCTTTTTGTAGGGGGCACTGAGGATGTGTTTATGTAACCAAGGCATAAACGAAAAAGTTTGGGAACCACTGGCTTAAAGGAAGGATGGGGGGAGGAGGAAATACAGGGCAAAATAATGAATAATTAAAAATAATAAAAAATAAAAAATAATAACGATAGCGGCTTCCTCCGCTTTGACACTCTCAAAGAGTTTGCCCATCGCTCGCGACCTCCCTTTGCAATCTGGAGCAGGGGTTGCAGTATCACCTCTCCCTGGCAAATCACAAGGCAGTGTTGTGCTACAGGGAACCAGGCACAGGGCCTTTTCAGTGGTGGCGCCCGCCCTGTGGAACGCCCTCCCATCAGATGTCAAAGAGATAAACAACTACCTGACATTTAGAAGACATCTGTGTGTCATTTTAATGTATTTTTAATCTTTGCTGGAAGCTGCCCAGAGTGGCTGGGGAAGCCCAGCCAGAAGGGCGGGGTACAAATAATAAATATACTATAATTATTATTGTGCTGCCCGTAGGAAGAACAGACCAACAGCGCGCCTTAGAACACTTCCCAGAATCCTTCGCAACATGCTTTGTTCCATGGCCTATGTGCAGGGGTGTCAAGCATTTCCCTGCAGCGGCTAAGGGAAAGGATCCTGGTTGCTAGTTGCAATTATACCCCACCCACCCACCCCGCTGCTGCCCCCCCCAACCCCAAAAAATACAGGCTCTGCCTTGAGATTTATATTCATCTCTTCAGGCTATGAAGCCTGAAGTCGCTAAAATAGCATCACCCACACACAAGGTTTGTAAATGTACCCAAACCAAAAAAAGTTTAGCAAGGGGGGGGGGACCCTATCTAGGGGCTGGGGGGCAGGGAATACAACCGTACAAGGACTGAGCATATTCACTGCGCCATCTAACTGTTGAGAAGAGCGGGGAAGGGACCAAAAAACTGAGTGAGGGAATGGAATGGAGCCTCTGGCTGGCTGGGATCCTGAACAAAAATGGCAAATTTTGTGGCATATCCCATTTGTATATTATAAGTATTAATATATAATATTTGTAGTAGTAGTAAGTATTCTGCATTTGCTGTCACGCTTAGGGTGTGTCTCATTTGCATCCTCACAACGACCCTGCGGGATAGACAAAGCAGAAAGCAAATGACTGGCCTAAGTGCATCCATTAAAGCTTTGGGAGTTGAATGCGACTCAAAAGTTTGCCCGCGTCCTGCCCACGGGTGCAATGAAGCCCTTGAGGTCTTTCCTTGGCGCCCACAAGGCTTCTGACCACACACACACACACACACACACACACACACTGCCTCCTTCAAAAGAGCATAGAGATGAGGGAGGAAGTTGCAAGAGTGGCACTCTTTCCCACTTCCTCTTTCAGCTCTATGTGCTTTCCATGTGCTTAATTTACCGCTTCCGACTTTTACCCAGATCCCTTCAAAATGGCTGCATTTTCTGTCTCTTGGCGGGTGCAGCAGGGAGGAGATTTGGGGGACAACAGACCAGGAAGGGAGGCGACGCCCGTGATGTTCACTCAAAAGTGCAAACGTGCCCACATGCCTGAAAAGGTTGCCGACTCCTCTAACCACTGCTCCATGCTACCTCACTAATAATGCTTAGCTGTCCTGCTTCAGGTGTGTTCAAAGGGCCTCATTAACACCCCCCCAACCACCTTGTAAACCAGGCCACTGTTTAATATCCCCATTTTGCAGATGGGGCTGCAGGAGTTGAGGCACAGAAATTTGCATCAGGGAACTTGCGGGAGCAGCAGCGAGACCTGGGAACGTTTTGCAGTTCAGTTTTCCTTCAACCATTACACCGCAGTGTTTGTCCTCAGAAAATAGCAAGACCTGACCAGTGACCCATCTAGTCCAGCGTGTACTAAGATTTGGGTTCGAATCCTTCTTGAGTCACAACGGCCTCAAGAAAGATTCGAACCCAAAAGCACGCTCCTTGCCTGTGTTTTGTAGAAAATGGGGACTATGTACAGCTCCTTCACTCCCACTCTAGATTATGTTACAAAATAAGGTGCCTTACACAGAGTCACACCACTGGTCCAACGAGCTCAGCACTCCCTGCACTGACTGGCAGCAACTCTCCAGGGTTTCGGACAGGGGAGATTCCCAGTCTTCCCTGGCAATGCTAAGATCCTTGGTCAAGCTAAGGATCTTACCTGCTATTTATTTGACCACCCAATGATTTACACTGTAATATGAATAAATTGCTGAAAAATCACAGCTTAACAAGTTTAACAATCAATCCCTCTTCCCAAGGAACTCTGGGAATTGTAGCTCTGTGAAGGGAATTGAGGTCTCTTAACCACTCTCAGCATCCTTAACAAACTACAGTTCCTAGAATTCTCTGGGGGAAGCCATGACTGTTTAAAGTGGCTTCATAGTGCTTTAAATGTAGGCTGTGGATGTGGCCTAAGTCTACTCAGATGTAAGTCCCACCCACAACTTTGGGGTGTCCTGGCTTTTACTTTTTGAAATATGGCAACCCTAGCATTGGTGAAGTCTTTTCTAAGGGTGGTGATACTGTGAGGTAGGGGTGATATCAATAATAGAAGTATGATTTATTTTTTAAAAAAATCTATTCACACAGACATAAAATAGATTCCTAGAGTTTCTAGGGATTGAACCTGGAATCTTCGGAATGCAGGGCATTGTACTTAGCTACTGAGGTATGGACCTTCTATAATCCCCCCCCCCCACACACACACACAAAAATCCATCAGGAATTTATTTATGTTCTTACAATATGCAGAGACATGACCATTAGCGAGAGAAACAGCACTCATTTCTGGGGACAAAGAGATTTCCCAAAGGTCAATAAACTATATGTGCAAGGGGCATAGCGCCCACCTTGCATGCAGCAGGTCCTGGGTTCAATCCCTCACACCTCCAGGCAGGGCTGGGAATGTCCCCTGCCTGAAACTCCGGAGCGCAGCTGCCAGTCCGTGTCAACAATGCTGAGCTAGATACACCAATGGTCTGATTCAGTATAAGGCAGCTTCCTCTGCTCCTGTTTAAATCAGGCCTTTCTCTACAAACAGGAGGAGTGGGGTCTCCCTTTATTTGTAGGGGGTGGTCCATAGCTCAGGGGGGGCAGAGCATCATCTGCTTTGAAAGTCCCATGTTTCAATTCCCAGCATCTCCAACAGGACTGTGTCTGAAACCCTGGAGAGCAGCTGCCAGTCAGTGCAGGCAATATAAGCGTAATGCTCCAAATCAGCATCAGCCGCTCACGCCCACCCACCCAGATTCCCCACTCGTGCAGCTCAGAGGCAGGGCCAGCCTGCTTTCCCCACCGCTGGGCACACAGGCTGGCGGGGGGCGGGGGTTAGGGAGAGAGAGACCCCGCCTCCCAGTTCTTACAGGCAGTTTGGCAGCCAGCCCAGTCTCTGCCGCGTCCCATTCAAGGGCACTCTTGTCCTTTGGCCAGGGAGTGGGGTGGAGGGGGGCTCTACTGCCTTGGCGGCACCCCGTGCCCCAAAGCTTCATTCCCTTCCGCTCCGGCTGCCCAGCGATTCAAGGCACCCAGGGAAGAAGGTGGTCAAAAAACAGGAAAGAAACCCCAGCATCTGATCTTTTGCCAAAGAACCATTCATCTTGCAGTTTCCCAGCCAAGGCTTCCCCACCTAGAGATCTGCCGCCACGGGGCCCAAAGGCATTTCCCTCCCCTGCCATCCATCCATCCCCAAGGGACGGGCACTCACCTTGCCCAGCGCCCGCCTGGATGCCATCTCTCTTGGCAAGCGAGAAGGGACACACATACACATACACACACACAAAGCAGGAGGGGAGGGGAGGGGGTGGATGGATGGAGGAGGGCGGGGAGGGAGGGAGGGAGAGAGCCACAGCGGAGGCAGACGCTGGACCAGGCAGGCCCTGGCAGCCAGCCCTGGGAGGAGGTTGCCATGGCGACGGAGAGATGTGCTCGGATGCTCACAGCATCCTTCACTTAGCCCTGAAGGGAGTCCGGGGAAAAACTGATGGAGCTTGTGGGGTGGGGGGAGGGAATGGGAGCGTCTAGGCTAGTTGTCAGCAGGGGAGGGGCAGCGCCTATTTTATTTGGGGGGGGTGATTTCCAGGGTTTTTTGCGGGGGGGCGGCTCTTTTGATCTCAGTGGCAGCAACATGGATCCCCCATCATGCCGACGCACTAGGGAGACAATGGGATGCCCGTACTAGATCTCTCTTCCTCACACCCCCATCCCGCAAAGCATCCCTTCTCATGGCATACAGAAAGTCACCCCCACATCGGCTGCACTAGATTGGGGTGTTTTCTCCCCACAGCCTTTTTCTCTCGTCCCCCCCCCCCCGTTTTTCTATCCCTTGCGTTGCCCACCCTCTTTGCCCCCCGATTCTCACGCTGATCCGGACGAGGGCATCCATGATCGACGTGAAGGAGTGGAGGTCCTCGCCCTCGGCCATGACTCCCGGGGGGGACGGGGGGCTTCCGGCCTCCGCACCCCCCGCGCCGCCCCGGCAGCGCTTTGCAAACGCCTCGGTCTATTGCGGCCGAGAGCCCGGGCGAGCCGTCGGGGAGGGAGGAGGAGAGCCAGCAACGCGCATGCTCCTCCGGAGAGGCTCGGCTCCGGGCTCCCTGCCTCCCTCTCGCGTCGTCCCCCCCCCCGCACTTTGAAGTGATGGAGGGCGCGTGTGAGTGTGCTGGGTTATTAATAATAATTATTTTATTGCTGGTGCAGCAGATCCCACATGAAGAGCGCTTTAGGGAGGAGGAGCAGCCAAGGGGAGCGGGGGGGCAGAAGGTTGATGGGGAGCTTCCAGTCGCCACATGCCATCCCAGGGTGTGGTCATTTGTTGATAGGCTTTGGTCCTGCTTTCCACAGTGTCACGGGCCAGGCTTTGCATGGGCAAGGGTGCATCTGAGCATAGGCAGAGTGCATTCCCTTAGCTTCTCAATCGGAAGGTGTAAGGTTTCAAGAAGCTGTACATTTTGCATTTATTACCATCGTCGTCGCGTCATTATCGTTAAACTGCAGAACTCACTCAGGCCTACAAATGCGGAGGCAAGACTCGAACCCGCGACTTCCCGGGCCTGCCGGCGTTCTCCAGCTCTGGTCCTTTGTTCGCTGAATGCGCGTGTGCTCCCCCTAGCGGCCAGCCGGAGGAAATGAAACGCAGCAAAGCCTGCTATGGGCGCCGCCGGCCGCTAGGCGGGGAACGTGGCGCGACGCACGCTTCTCCGCCTCTCTCAGGCGGCGGGGAGTGCGGTGTGCGCTTGCGCGGAGGCGCAAATTACACGTCTCCTCTCAGAGCCGCGCCTGCGCGGCAGAGAGAACTCCCTCTCGCCGAGGGAAGGAGGCGCAAGAACGGCGCATGCGCGAGGGAAAAAGGAACCAGGGAACTTTGGTTCAAACCGGGAGCGGACACATCGGAAGGCGCAGCGCGGTGCATTATGGGTAATGTGGCATGGGGGTTGGGGAGGTGGGCGACATGCATGCTCCTGGCCTGGGGAGGGGTGGGCACTGCTGCCAGCCTGTGCTCAGGGCGCCTTGTGGGTGAGGAGCATGGGCAATGGTGGTAGAGCGTGTGCTTTGAGTGCAGAAGGTTCAGTCCCCAGTGGCATCTCTGGGTAAAGCTGGGAAGAGGCCTCCCCTGTCTGAAACCCTGGGGAGCTGCTGCCAGCCTGTGTTGTTGTTGTTTAGTCGTGTCCGCCGCTTCGTGACCCCATGGACCAGAGCACGCCAGGCACTCCTGTCTTCCACTGCCTCCCACAGTCTGGTCAAACTCATGCTGGAAGCTTCGAGAACACTGTCCAACCATCTCGTCCTCTGTCGTCCCCTTCTCCTTGTGCCCTCCATCTTCCCCAACATCAGGGTCTTTTCCAGGGAGTCTTCTCTTCTCATGAGGTGGCCAAAGTATTGGGAGTCTCAGCTTCAAGATCTGTCCTTCCAGTGAGCACTCAGGGCTGATTTCCTTCAGAATGGATAGGTTTGATCTTCCTGCAGCCCATGGGACTCTCAAGAGTCTCCTCCAACACCAGAATTCAAAAGCATCCATTCTTCGGCGATCAGCCTTCTTTATGGTCCAGCTCTCACTTCCATACATCACTACGGGGAAAACCATAGCTTGAACTATACGGACCTTTGTCGGCAAGGTGATGTCTCTGCTTTTTAAGATGCTGTGTAAGATGCCAGCCTGTGTAGGCAACACTAAGCTAAATGGACTCAGTATAAGGCGCCTTCCTGTGTCTGGGAGGTGCTGTCGCTCAGTGGCAGAGCATCGGCTTGGTCCCAGGTTCAATCCCCGCCATCTCCAAATAGGCCCCTACCTTCCTCAAACCCCAGAGAGCCACTGTGAGTCATTGCGGACAATACTGAGCTCAGCAAATGAATGGCCTGGCTGTGTTGCAAGGCAGCTTCCTAAGCTGAGGAGAGGCTGGAGCTCAGCAGTGGAGCATTTTCTTTGCATGTAGAAGGACCCAGTTCCAGTCCCCTGCACCTTTCCAGGTACGGGTAGACCAGGGTCTGGGCACCTCAGACCTGTCAGCCAAACTTGGCCCAGCAGGCCCCTATCTCGTGCCCTCAGGCCGTGCCTGACACTTTCCTTGAGCGATTTTTGGGTATCAACTTGTAAACCCAGTTTGAGCATCAGTTACAGTGGCACCTCGGGTTACATACACTTCAGGTTACAGACTCCACTAACCCAGAAATAGTACCTCGGATTAAGAACTTTGCTTCAGGATGAGAACAGAAATCGCGTGGCGGCAGCAGGAGGCCCCATTAGCTAAAGTGGTACCTCAGGTTAAGAACAGTTTCAGGTTAACAACGGCCCTCTGGAACGAATTATGGTAAGTACTTAACCTGAGGTACCACTGTACTAAGTTTCAGGGGCAGCAAAAAAAGCGGGGTTCGTGGCACAAAAGTTGGACACCAGTTTGGAATCAATTAGACAATGTTCGGTTTTGGGCTATACCTGTGGCCCCCAGTTTGAGCATCAACTACTCAGTTTGCGGGGTGGGGTGATAGAAAACACAGGGTTCACAGCACAAAACTAGCACAAAACTCTGGCACCGCTTTGGAGTCGATCGGCCAATGTTGGGTTTCGGGTATTAAATTGTCACCCCGGTTTGCTGTGTCAGTCAGTTTGGGGGGAGGCAGCACAAAGCGTGGGGTTCGCGGCACAAAACAGCACGAAAATGTTGTGCTCACGTATTAATGGCGCTTGTCCTTCGTGCTCCTGCCAGCAGAGGCGAGTGACCCTTGTCTCTTTCTCTGTCCCCAGCTGTCGGCACGGGTACGTCGTTGGTGCTTTCGTCTCTCCTGTGCCTCCTGCTCTTCACCGGGATGCAGATGTACAGCCGCCAGCTGGCATCCAGCGAATGGTTGACCATCCAAGGGGGCCTGCTGGGCTCTGCCCTCTTCATCTTCTCCCTTACCGTATCCTCCTACGTGCGGCATTTTACTTGGGCATTTTCAGCCGGGCTGGGGCTGTCAGAATGGGATGGGGTCAAAGGGGGCGCCCAAAGGCATTAGCTGATCCAGCAGGAAGGTGGCACATAAAGGACTGCAGCTCAGGAGGTAGAGGGTCTGCTTTGCAGAGGTCCCAGGCTCCATGCCTGTCATTTCCAGGTAGGGCTGAGAACGTTCTCGTCTGAAACCTGGGCGTTTTGCTGCCAGTCAGTGTAGGCACTCCTGAGCTAGAGGGGCCAGTGGTCTGAACTCCAGCTTCTTACGTCCCTGTGTTATAAGTGGTTCAGCCTCTGCTTTGCGGTGCAGAAGGTTCCTGGCATCTTCAGGTAGAACTAAGAGAGGCTTCTGCCATTTTCTTCTAAATGTTTTATTTCCTCAAACAGTGCCGCGGAAGTAATATTGATTAAAATACTAAATATAAATTAACTGACCCACCCCCAGCTTGAACGCTGTTTCAAAACTCAGATTACATTTCTTGGAAGTGCAATATATTCTACAAATAGCATTGAGAATCTTTTTTTTAAATATAATATTCAAAGTGCTGTTTTTCTAGAAAAAGAGGTGCCAGAATGCAGCGTGAACACCTCCGTTGTTCTCTTAGAATGGCAGTGGTGCCCACCTGAGAGGTGCCGGAACTGAATTTCAGTGAAAAAACCCCTGATAATAATAGTAACAATAATAATACAGTGGTACCTCGGGTTACAAACACCTCGGGTTACAAACACTTCGGATTACAGACTCCGCTAACCCAGAAGTAGTACCTCGGGTTAAGAACTTTACCTCAGGATGAGAACAGAAATTGAGTGGCAGCAACAGTGGGAGGCCCCATTAGCTAAAGTGGTACCTCAGGTTAAGAACAAACCTCCGGAACGAATTAAGTTCATAACTAGAGGTACCACTGTACAGTGGAACCTCGGTTCTCAAACGTCTCCGTTGATGAACGTTTCAGAACCCAGAAGTAAATGCTTCCATTTTCAAACGCGCTTTGGAAGCCGAACTGCTTCCGCTGTGTGTTTTTCAATTTTCACCATTGAAATTGACATTCTCCCTTTGCGCCTCAGTTGTTGAACATTTCAGAATTCGAACGATCTTCCGGAACAGATTACATTCAACAACCAAGGTTCCACTGTGATTTAAAAAAAAATGTTATTATTTGTACCATGCCCCAGCCACTCTGGGTGGTTTCCAACAGATACAAAAACATAATAAAACGTCAAGCATTAAAAACTTCCTAATTATTACAATAAATAATACTAATTTTTTGTTTACAGCATTCATTGTTTTCAGTAACCTATGATCAAAACACTCCAGCTACAAGCAATATATTTTACAGATTGCTTTACAATTGGAGAAATAGAAATAATTCCTTGCAAGTAATGTTGGGACAATACCCTTATTTGGGCTGAGAAGTTCTGCAACAAAATGTTGCAGTAGAGGGTGCTTCTGTTTAGGGAGCCAGCCAGCCATGCCCTTCTCTGTAATACTCCATTGCGCTCCCCCTCCCACCCAGTTTTCCATTCCCCCCCCAACAGTAAGCCAGTCATCTGTGGTCGCTGAGCACACACAAACCTCAGAGTTCCCTCAGGCCTGCTGATCCCTTCCTCTTCCGTGTAGGTGGCATGACTTTGACTACGTAAAAGGGTTGTCACTAACCACCTGAACTTTGGAAATAGAGGGAATCACATGAAATGACATCAGAAACGTGTAACCACATGCTTTCAATTCCCCCACAACCATTAACCCCCGCCTGAATCAGCTTTCTGGAGAAGTTGGGAGGGTTGGCTTTGTTTTTTACTAGCCTCATTAAAAAGGTAAAGGTTAAGTCCAGTCGCAGACGACTCTGGGGTTGCAGCGCTCATCTCGCTTTACAGGCCAAGGGAGCCAGCATTTGTCCACAGACAGTTTTTCCGGGCCATGTGGCCAGCATTTCTAAGCCACTTCTGGCGAAACCAGAGCAGTGCCCGAAAAAGCCGTTTACCTTCCCGCCGGAGCGATACCTATTTATCTACTTGCACTTTGATGTGCTTTTGAACTGCTAGGTGGGCAGGAGCAGGGACCGAACAACGGGAGCTCACCCCATCGTGGGGATTCGAACCTCCGACCTTCTGATCGACAAGCCCAAGAGGCTGAGTGGTTTAGACCACAGCACCACCCACATCTACCAACTAACCTCATTAGTTGGTCCTAAATCAAAGTGTTGCACTAATTTGACTTCCAGGGGTGTGGGGGCGCTGTTTAGTTTTTCTAATGAACGGAGACATCTACCTGCTAATTCCCTACCCCCTTTAAACAGAAGTCTAGCATTATTGGGATAAAGGTCCAGCATTTTCTTTGCTTCACTGTGCTGCTTAGGAGTTTAGGAAGTTGTCACATTCCCAGTCAAGACCATTGGTCCATCTAGTTCAGTATTGTCTACACTGACTGGCAGCAACTCTCCAAGGAGTCCTTTGCAGCCTTACCTGGAATGTTCTACATGTTTACCATAGTTACTTGCAGAGAAAAACTGGCAGGTAGCTCATGTTTTGCTTGGTTTTTAATGCAAAAATGCAATCCCACCCAGCTGAAATCTAAAGTGGTACAGTCTATACCCTACAACCTTAGGACTCTACCACACTCGTTTTATTCCACCAGCAGGTCCAGCCTTATGACTTTTGAACATATGGAGCGTTTCCCTGCATCGAAAGCAGCACTGCTCCTGATTTTAAAAACAAAAATGTATTCATTTATATTGCATTTCATTAAAATTTATATACCACTTGGTTGTTTAAAAGGAAACAACCTCAAAGCGGTTTACAAAAAGAAGAAACAAAAACAATTATTTAGAGAAAGTTCAGAAAAGTGTTTTTTTAAAGCATCTTTATTGAAAGTTCAAAAAGTACATAATTACCGTATATGTGCACTAAACATGGTGAGACGTAAATAAAAGAGAGAGAAGGAAAAGGAAAAGAACCGGTGTAGAAGGAGAAATACGGGGGGGGGAGGAGATGTATACTTTACAAGGTTGTTATTGTACTTCACCAGATCTTAACCTGGGGTGTCCAAACTTTTTTGAAAGAGGGCCAGATTAGTCCCCAAAATGGACTTTGGACATGCCTGTCTTAACATATTACAGTATTTGTAAGGATGGATTCCAAATATTACGGGGTTTGTCCATGACAAGTCTGTGTTTATATGCAAGTTGTTCATATGTTGTGATTTTGCATAAGTCTTCAATCCAGTCGTAGAAGGGAGCCTCATTTTTATTTTTCCAATTCATCAGCATCAGTCTTTTTGCTGCACTAAGGGTACGGAGAGTCCACTCATATTGTCCTTTTGTACGGTTCCATGTGCTGGGTATATAATTCAAGAGGATACTCTGCTCTGTAAATGTCAGGTTGTTCCGCACAGTTCTGTTGATAGTTTCAATTACCTTCTGCCAAAAATCTTTTTAATATAGGACAATGAACATACATATGTTTTAGAGAAGCATTATCCCTATCGCATCTCCAACAGATAACCTTAGAAAGCCCTTTTTTAAACAAGCATAATGTTCAGAAAGGTTCAGAAAAGTAATTAAAACCAATAAGCTAAAAACCAGCTTAAAACGCTAGACGACTTTCAACATATCTAGATAGTCTTGCCGAAGCAAAAATCATTTTTTTACAAGTGTGGAACGCATGTTATGTGGCACCTGCCATCTCGCAAGCAAACTGGGAATTATTATTATTTCTTAAATTTGTATACTGTACCACCCTTTGTCCGCAGATCTCAGGTAGGTTCACAACATTTCTCCCCTGGCCTTCGCTTCTGGGTGAATGGTTCTACTTTGGCTACGTAAAGATGGTAGACCCCAGATCTTGTCCATTTAGCACGAAGAAGCTTTCTGGAGAACTTGGAAAGCTTACGCATTTCTGACCTTCCACCTCAATCTCTCTTATTCCCAATGACCAAGCAGTGAGTGACAATCTTTATGTAGCAACAGAGGGGAGAGTATCTGTACGACTGCGGGGGGGGGGGGGGGCTTCTTACTTCCCTGACATGTCAGCGGATGTTTTCCTTGACTTGAAACCCAGGCGTTCAACAACCTTGAAAATTTGATTTTCGGCAAAGGATTCCAAGCTAAGATCTTCCCTGAAAGTAAGCTGAACGGATTTGGGGTGATCATTTTCTTTTCAGAGAGGTGGGGGGCTGAGAAATCGGCTGGCTTGTATGTAGCAGCTGGCGGTTGGCTGATATGGGGAGGGTTTTTTTGGGGGTGGGGGTTGTTTACAAAATGATAATTTCTCGTCCTTTTTTTCCCCCTTGCCAAAACGCACCTCCTTTTCCTCCGCAGTTATTACCTGCCTGCTGCTGGCACTGTTTGCTTCAGGGCTGATTCATCGGGTCTGCGTCACCACCTGGTAAGAACAGGGGATTGTGTCCCAACACACACACACACGTCGTAACAGATCCAGATTAAGGAAATCCAGCTTGCATCACATCTGAAGCCGCTGTCAGGGCCACATCAGGGGCAGAAACCCCCACAATTAGCAGAGCAAGCAGGAAGGCCCCCGAAACACGGCCGATTGAAACAAGAATGTCGGAAGCCGCCTTATACAGAATCAGACCACTGGTCTAGCTCAGCATTGTCCACACTGACTGGCAGCAGCTCAAGCAAGGGCTGCCAGGGACTGAACCGGGAGTCCTTCTGCTCTGTTTTGCCTATCTGAGTCCTCTCCCCTAAAAGTAAAGCAAGATTCTAGTCCTCAACGTTCTGGAGCAAGGGCTGGTTTAAATAGGGAGCTGCCTTGCCTTGAGTGAGCTGATTCTCCATCAAGGTCAGTGTTGACTGCACTGACTGGCAGCTGCTCTCTGGGGTTTCAGGCAGGGGGCGTTCCCAGCCCTACCTGGAGATGGCAGGCATTGAACCCAGCACCTTCTGCATGCAAAGCAGATGCTCTACCACTGAGCCATGGCGCTTTCAAAGACATTGTTACGCTCCCTGGGTTGAAGGCTGATCGGCCAATGAACAGCTGTTCCCTTGCAGAAGGTTGGATTCCCAATGGCCGTCCTCCCTGGTTGTTGGCCATGCTGCTTGGGGGCTGATGGGAGTTGGAGTCCAGCAAGCTCTGCAGATTCTCATAGCTCTGGTTTAGCAACATCGCCTCTCCTCTGGCTGCAGTCGGGGCTGATCGTCAGAGATGCAAACCTGGGTGTGGGGGTCAAGTCGGTCTGTGTGTAAGCTAGCCTAGATGTGCATTTGCCGGCACACCCACTTTTGCACATGGTCCTGTGGGAAATTGCTCAGAAGAGAATGTGGCCCTCGAAGGGGAAACGATTCCCCACCGTGGAACTAGGGAGCCAAGCTATGGAAAGGGAGGAGGGCCTCTGGGGTGCTCTCTGCAGGCCACGCCCCTTCCTCACAAGCCACGCCCCCTCCTTTGCGAAGCAGATGGTCTAGCCTTGAGCCCTTCCCTGCGATCGAGTCTTCCTTGCAGCCCACTCACCCCTCTGGCTTCTCTTCCCAGTTTCATCTTCTCGATGATCGCCCTGTACTACATCAACAAGATCTCCTCCACGCTGTACCAGTCGACCACGCCGGTTCCCGTGGTTGCCAAGACGGTCAGTAAAGGCAGGAAGAGGAATTGAAGCGAAGGACCATCCTCAGCGCAGTCGGAACGGCCAATAAAACATTTCCTTTTTTAAAAACAAACAAGACCCCGTCCGCTTCTGAGCTTGTTATTTCAGATAAGGATGGGGGGGGGGAGTCTCCGCCCCAATGTGCTTGCATTCCAGAACAGGTGTGGGGAAGCTTTGCCCCTCCAGATGTTGCTGTGTCAAAAACCCTAATAATAATAATCATCATTTATTATTTGTACCCCGCCCATCTGGCTGGGCTTCCCCATGCCTGGTCATCTCGGCCATGCCGCCTGGGGCTGATGGGAGTTCAACAATATCTCGAGGGCAAAAGACTGACCCCCAAACCTGTAAGTGCATTTGGTACGTGATCCCTGATTGGTTGGGACGTGTCTAGGACAGAGATGGGGGACCTTCAGTCCTCTAGGTCAGGGTCCCCCAAACTTGGGTCTCCAGCTGTTTTCGGACTACAGCTCCCATCATCCCTAGCTAGCAGGAGCAGTGGTCAGGGATGATGGGAACTGTAGTCTGAAAACATCTGGAGGACCGAGTTTAAGGAAGCCTGCTCTAGGTGTTGCAGGACTACAATTCTAATCAGCCCTGAACCATCGGCCATGTTGGCTGGGGGCTGATGGGAGTTGGAGTCCAAGAACATTGTTGAACTACAACTCCCATCAGCCCCTGCCATTGGCCACATTTGCAACATCAGGAGGGCCAGAGGTCCCCCACACCCTGCTTGAGGAAAATGACACAACTTGGGAAAGAGGGAGCCAAAGGGAACCACATGGGGGAATAGGGAAATAATTATTATTATTATTATTAATCATCATCATCATACATGTACCCCACCCATCTGACTCGGTTGCCCCAGCCACTGGGCAGCTTCCAACATATATAAAAACATAATAAAACAGTACACATTAAAAGGCTTCCCTATACAGGGCTGCCTTCAGATGTCTTCTAAATGTCACATAGTTATTTATCTCTTTGACATCTGATAGGAGAGCGTTCCACGGGGCGGGCGCCACTACCGAGAAGGCCCTCTGCCTGGTTCCCTGTAGCTTCACTCCTCGCAGTGAGGGAACCACCAGAAGGCCCTCGGAGCTGGACCTCAGTGTCCGGGCTGAACAATGGGGGTGGAGACGCTCCTTCAGGTATACTGGGCCGAGGTCTGTTAGGGCCTTAAAGGTCAGCACCAGCACTTTGAATTGTGCTCGGAAACGTACTGGGAGCCAATGCAGCTCTTTCAAGTCCGGTGTTATGTGGGCTCGGCGGCCGCTTCCCATCACCAGTCTAGCTGCCGCATTCTGGATTAGTTGTAGTTTCTGAGTCACCTTCAAAGGTAGCCCCATGCAGAGCGCATTGGCGTAGTCCAAGTGGGAGATAACCAGAGCATGCACCACTCTGGCGAGACAGGTAAGGTCTCAACTGATGTCATGGCTAGTAACCGTCAGTAGCTCTCCATGAATTTGTCTAAGTGTCTTTTATAGCCAGCCTAGGTTGTTGGCTGTCGCTGCCTCCTCTGGGAGCCAGTTCCATAGTTTTTAAATATGCACCTCATGGAAAAGGACTTCCTTTTATCTCTTCACAGTTTCAAGTAGTAGGGTTTGCTCCCAGCCTTACCTGGATCAAACCTGCGACTCTGCGTGCAAGGTGGACGCAATTACATACTCCAGCGGCAAATAATACCAATATTTCAAGCAACATTGTGTTTCCACTGTCAATCGCCTGAGTGAACAATAATGCCATTTAAATTCCTCCTGGCTGTGAACAATGGAGGCAGACGCACTTTGCTAGGAAGGGCATTTCGTAAACAGAGAGCTGCCACCAAGACCGTCAGGTATCCATGCCAACTGGGCTGTCCCGTCCCCCCACAACAGCATCACTCCTATAGCTCCACTGCCAGTTGCGCAAGATAAAACACCAGTCATGTGCCGATTACTATTGTGCCAATAATGTGCATTGCAGGGGGGTTGGACTAGATGACCCTTGGGTCCCCTCCCTATTCTATGATTTCCCAGCCTTGGGTCTCTCTTGCTCTCTCGCCACCATTGCAATGTGAGGCGGCCTCCGCCAGGGGGCACTGCAGGACTGGCAGAAATCCGAGTCAGTTTTTTAAAGGGTCTGGATTGAGGAAGGCAAGCTGCAAGCTTTTGTGGTTTTAAATCACTGCAATTGTTGCACAAAAATAAAAGTGATTAGAACAAGCCTTGTTGTCTCTCAGGATGAAGCTTCATAAACAAAAAGGGCAGACGCACGTGCGCAACAGGCCTACTATTCATTTGTTCATAATGACAACAAACAATAACACACTTTAGAAGCGTTTTACAACAGCCCAGTAAGGTAGAATTGTTGTCGTTTAGTCGTGTCCGCCTCTTCGTGACCCCATGGACCAGAGCATGCTAGGCACTCCTGTCTTCCACTGCTTCCTGCAGTTTGGTCAAACTCATGCTGGTAACTTCGAGAACACTATCCAACCATCTCGTCCTCTGTCGTCCCCTTCTCCTTGTGCCCTCCATCTTTCCTAGCATCAGGGTCTTTTCCAGGGAGTCTTCTCTTCTCCTGAGGTGGCCAAAGTCTTGGAGCCTCAGCTTCAGGATCTGTCCTTCCAGTGAGCACTCAGGGCTGATTTCCTTCAGAATGGAGAGGTTTGATCTTCTTGCAGTCCATGGGATTCTCAAGAGTCTCCTCCAGCACCAGAATTCAAAAGCATCAATTCTTCGGCGATCAGCCTTCTTTATGGTCCAGCTCTCACTTCCATACATCACTATTGGGAAAACCATAGCTTTAATAATACGGACCTTTGTCGGCAAGGTGATGTCTCTGCTTTTTAAGATGCTGTCTAGGTTTGTCATTGCTTTTCTCCCAAGGAGCAGGCGCCTTTTAATTTCATGACTGCTGTCACCATCTGCAGTGAGTAAGGTAGGATACAATACGATAATTATCTTCCTTTTGTAGGTGGGGCGAAAGGAGGGAGGTTGTGGCAGAGACACAATAAAGCCATAAATTGGTTTTTAAGGTGCCACGAGACTGTTGTGGTCTCCCACCCCCCCCATTTTATCCCCACATCCATCCTTTGAGGTATAGGTTAGACTGAGAAACAGGGACTGGCCCATGGTAAGCACCCTGGCTGAGTGGAGGACTGTGCCCTGGTCTCAGAGTTGAACCCAAACCATTGCACCATGCTGACTCTCCTATACACACTCACCGGGAATAA
>NW_028293231.1:0-6309 GCF_964106645.2 Podarcis pityusensis
GTCTGATCTAAATCACACACACCCTGATTCTGTTAGTCACACTGAGGTCATGGGGGAAAGAGAAGAGGTCAAGTAACTGTATTTATTTCTAAAAACAGTTATATAGTGCTATATCAGAAGAAGAAGAAATATCAAAGTGATTTACAGCAATAATACATAAAACATACAATAACAAATCATGTATTCAAAAGTTAAAAACAGACCTCAATTAACCATTGTGGAAAGAGACATTCTTAATTGGCTGGCAGAATAAAAAAGTTTTCAGTAGGCGTTTAAAATTTGACCCCGAAGGTGCCTGCTGGATCTCTATTGGCAAAAAATCCCACAAGCCTGGTGCCTGTGTTCTGCACCCCCACCCCACCCAGGAGTGCTAACAATGGCTTTGTGGAGGGAGATAATTTGTAAGGATGCATTAACATCTCTGTGTTCAAGCTTAAAAAAAATCAGGCTTTTGCAAACATTTCCTTTGGATACTCAACATCTCAAGGGTTTTTGCAAGTAATCAATAAATTTTTTTTTGCAAAACCCAGATATGTCTATTGAAATAAATGGAGACACAACAGAAAACCTTTGGGCCAATAGATGCCCCTCACCAGTCATTTTGGGCATGCAGCCTTTTAAAAATCTGTCTACTGAATAGAAACATAGAAGGTCTCCCTTAGTTCTCTCTTGCCCCAAGGGTTTCCAGTGGTGGATTGTATTTTGCTTCAGGCTCTTTAAACTCTGCTTACTGAATAAATAAACTGAGACTTCAAACTTGTTTTGTTCTCTCCCATCCTGTTAATGAGAACACTTTAAATGGTAAGGAAAACCCAACTGAATATGGCACAGCCTCTAAAGAAGCTCACAAAAGTTACCAGCCTGTAAAAAGAATTGAGCAGCCTCTTTATGGACAGAACAGAATTGCAAATGGTTACTTAGCAGTTGGGTCTCTTTTTATTCACTGGGCCTAATCTCGCTGCAGAACTGAAGAGGGGTGCTGCCTGCCCAGTCATCGCCATATGCATCACAGCTGTTGCAAAGCATTATAAACAAAGGGGAGGATAGGCAGTCTGTCAGACCTTATTCTTTAAGCCCCCCCCCCCCCAATATTCTTGCCTGCATACAATTTCTTGTCACCATGGCTATCCTGTATGAACCTCTCCCAGACCTTTAGGCCATCACTGGTGGTCCTCTTCTGGGTACGCCCTCTGGCCAAGGTGCAGAGGGTGGTGGCGTTGGAGAGGGCAGCAGACACTGGAGGAGGAGGAGGAAGAGGCAGCTCCTGAGCCCAAGCCTAGCACAGGCTCACAGCTTTACATTATGTCTAGATTTGGCCTATGCTTTTGTGACATGGTAGAAACTGTGGATCTCATAACATTTGGATTTTAAAAAATACTCTGCTTATATTGTATATTGGTTAGAAACATGTTTCTTCCCCAACTGCTTTTGGGTAAGGGAAACCAGTCAGATCTTGAAACGATCGGATAATTGATATAAAGAATTACTCATTAAGTCAGCATCTCACACTTTAGCATTATCCAAATCTCATGCTGCTTCTATTGAATCTCTTGTTGTAAATTGCTATCATCTGTGACTGCTGTAATGAAAACTAATTTTGGCTTGCTGAGCTCTTGCTCATTGTAACTATCTACAAATTGTGAGTTGTGTTGTCCACCCCATTATGCATTGTGTTGTAACATTTTTTCTTAGGGAATATGGCCAATATGGAACTGAAACTCAACTGAACTGTTCGCCTAACAGGAATTATATGGCATAGTCTGGTGAACTTTGGGGTGGATTTTTAATAGCCAGCTCCTATTCATTTATCATACAATGCCTCTAACTAAATATAAGGTGAAGATACAATCCAAATAAATGAATGAACAGTACTGCATTACTGTTTCATACACACTCCTCTAAGGATTTATGTAGGAAGAGATTACAAAGAATCTTCCTTTCAAGGAGCTGTTCACGTCTTATACTGGAGAATGAAAGAAGCTACAGAAACTTAGCTGTTACCTTTTACACACTTCCTGCAATCTCTCCACTGTACAGAAGAGGGCATATATTTGGTTAGAAAACAGTAATTACATCAGAAGAAGCAGAAATCTGATTATCAACACAACTTCCTTTTATTCTCTTAAAAATTAATTCAACCCACCCACAATGTTATACAGAAACGCACCCAATGTGGGAATAAAAGGAGGAGGGGGAGAGCGGTGGCGTAGCGTGGGTTGTCAGCACCCGGGGCAAGGCAAGTAATTTGCGCCCCCTAACCTGTGGATTTGCGCCCCCTAACCCGTGGATTTTAGCAGGGGGCAGAGAGCTGCGAGTGCGAGCGCCCCCCCAGATGTTGCGCCCGGTGCAGCCGCCCCCCCCTGCACCCCCCACGCTACGCACTGGGGGAGAGACAATTAATATTTGCTTGCCTGCCTTGTAGGTCAATCTTTTCAGTTTGATTTAGCTGCTGCACAGCACAGACAAGATTCTGTGCAGTTCTGTTGCTCAGCTTCTAACCATTGGGCAGAGCCACACAGATCCTGCACCCAGCAGGAAGCAAACCTTGCTGCTAGGAAAGACTGGCTTTTTTTTCAACCTAGCAAGCTACTGGTTGCTAGGATGCCCTATTATGATGCAATTCATACTATGATGTATTTTCAGTCTCACTAGTATGCCACAAACATTCCTAAAGTGTAACATCTCTCTCTCTCTCTCTCTCTCTCTCTCTCTCTCTCTCTGTGTGTGTGTGTGTGTGAGAGAGAGAGAGAGAGAGAGAGAGCCTCTTCAAATCCTAACTACTTTCTTCCTATGTGAACTCTTAGCAGGTGGTCAATAGGACCATGGTAGGACAGCAGAGCATGGTATAGAATTGTAGAGTTAGAAGGGACCCTGAGAACCATCTAGTCCAACCCCATGCATTGTAAGAATACTTGGAGATGGGAAACCCAGTTGACATCAGGCCTTGCTTGATGAAAACCATCCCTTTAAATCTTTTTTCCAGGAGGTCTTGTAAACATAGATTCAAGTATTTTCCCTACTTGCTGGTGACCATGGGTGTAGCCAAGGGGGGCAGGGAGGGGTAGCTTCCCCCAATCAATAAAAATGAGTAAAAATACATGGCTAACCGAGGTTCTGCCCCCCTAACAAAAGGCCTGTCCCCCGCCCCAATCCTGGCTACGCCTATGCTGGTGACAGGGGGTTGTGCTTTCCCTGCTGCTGGAGTCACTTCCCCTTTAACATTTTTACCCATAAGATATCACAGTGAGGGCAGCAAGCATTGCACTTACCCCAAATTGGCTTTGTGATTATGCCACACAGGCAGTGAGATTTGACTAGGCAATGATGGCGGCCAAGCCCAAAGCTGGGCAAAAGCAAATATTCCTGCCCTCACTCCAGACTTATGTCTTAGGGGTAAATGTTACACAGCAGTAGAAACGTGTGCAAATGCACTATCACCACCACCTCAAAGACCACAGAAAGGTGGGAAGGGCAGGGGGGGGGGCGGCTTTCATGAAACCTTGCCCCAGCTCCTATTTTAAGACAAAATCCTGAGAATTCTGATCTCATCCCACACTGAAATCAGTCCTAAGCCACAAAGCTCCCTAAATGGCTTTAACGAGGGTGTTATGAGCAGGATGAAGGAGAGATGAATTATAAAAGCATTTTGGCTAGAACTCTACAAAGCTATGTGAGCCTTCTCTCAGCTTGAAGACATGTGCAGCCAGAGGAATCTTGGATGTGTGCACTTCAGCTGCTCTTGTGAATGAACAGGAAATTACTTTTTGGTTTAAAACCACCTGTTCAGGAATGTAGATTAGTGCTGTACAAACGCCAAGGACATATGTATTTGTATCAAGGGCTGCACCAAGAGATATTTTCTACCTGAGATATTTTCTACCCCCCCCCCGGCAATTCCTTGTACAGAATCCAACCAGACTTGCTGCTGACAACACCATCCCACTACACCTGAGAGCATCAGGCTAGCTTATGGGGCACAGGGCAGGCCACTTGGCCTCCTCCTGTAGCTCTTTCCTCCAGCCATTTGCCAGGATTCCCTGCTCCACACTCATCACCAGCCGTCTGAGGCTGTCATCCTATCCTGCTTAACATTAGGGTAGGCCCTTTGTGTTGTGGTGTGCACACATACCTCTGAAGGACTACATATGTAGGGCACTTAAGGAAGCTATAGAAACTATAGACAGTTACTTAAATACTCCAGAAGATAAAAACCAGCCAGAGAAGCAGTAGGACCATTAAGAGACGAGGTTGAAAACTGCGTACACAAGAAAAACATTTACTTTATTTGTGCCAAGCCCTCACAAAGCACCTTATAAGACTTGCAGAATAAAGCTGGGAAGTCAAGCGAATTCCTTGTACTATTCTTTGCTTCACAAGACGGGTCAGTGAATAACAAGCAAGCATGTTTTTCTTCTTCCTAAGAAAAGTTGCGATGGCTCTTCCATTACAACTTCCATACCCACAGTTGGCTTCCAGTGGCTCAGCTGAGATTGGCTTAAATTTAATAATAGCCCAATTTGTCTCCAGACTTCAGACAAAGGTGTGTAAGAGACAGCCACACATGAACCAGCTTTTCAGTGAGTGCAGCTGAATAGCTGTCTAATACAGCTGGCAAGGAATATATGTGTGGTGTTCATTCACAAACTAAAACAACTACTGTAGTTAGTCATTAGGACCAGATGGCTTTCACTCAACATTTCTAAGAGCTCAAAATAGTTTTTGTTTAAAACATATAAGCTTGCTAGGACTGGCATCCATGTCGGAGAATTAGTAGACTACCGTTGTTTAAGGGGATCTCAGACAATCCAGGAATTTACAGACCTGTTTCCCTAACTTCTGTCCACAATAAATTGATGGAAAGTATATTAAAGCAACAACACTGAATAAAATTAGCAAGCCTTGCTTGGGAAATACTGAAAGGTCAAGCAGTATTTAACCAGTAGCAGCTTGAGATTTCATATGAAAGAGGAAACACTTGCATTTTGTCAAGAGCCTGCCTCAGATATTGAGTTCTATACCACTTCCTGAGGATGAGGTAATACAGATTAGAGAAAGCTACATTACTAGCCACTAGATGGCAGTGTGCATATTTTAGTAAGTGCCACATATATGTGCTCTTACATATTAACTATATATTCGTATTGAATCAAATTAACAAAAACCAAGGCGTATGGCTTTCTGCTGTTCCCTTAAGAAATCTGCTGTTTCAAAGGGAAAAAATATATATTTGTATTTGCACCAATGTCTGTATAGATTGGTTACAGAGTTAGCTTTCTCATTTTCTCAGCATGACTAAATAAGATATTATGGAGGTGAAAGAAGAAAAAAATGCTTTATGGAGAATTGTTATTATGGCAACTGACCTGTCAAATGCTGGTCATGACTTCACCCCATTTCTAATTTACAATGTTACTGAGTCAGGCACACGACAGTCCTAGCTAGTAAAGTCTGAACTGTGAAATGAGCTGCCCACAGTTAAAATCTCATCTTATTCATAAACTTGCTAGGTGCCCTTAGGCTTTTCTCACTGCCCTTAACCCGACTTCTGTAATATGGGAATAATAATACTAGCCTAACTTACAAAATTGTGATGATTACAAAGATAATGGATGAGTTCTGAACAGCCTAATGATACAAAAAGTGAAACATTAATATATAAGAAAGACATGAATAATAGAATCAAGACACTAACTGACCAAGCAGAAATAAAAGAAGAGGAGTGCCATTCTGAACTTGAGTTAACCAGACATTAAGTTTCTGTAACTCAACCAGTAAAACCGCATTCTGAAAAGTAACCAGCATTAGAGTCTGAAGAAGCAGTAAACTTCAAGGTTACTGGGGAATTTGGTTGATGTTTTGTTTGCTACTAAACCAACTCAATACAGTTACCTTGGGTTACACACACTTCAGGTTACAGACTCCGCTAACCCAGAAATAGTACCTTGGGTTAAGAACTTTGCTTCAGGATGAGAACAGAAATCATACTTCGGCAGCGTGGCAGCAGCGGGAGGCCCCATTAGCTAAAGTGGTGCTTCAGGTTAAGAGCAGTTTCAGGTTAAGAACGGACCTCCGGAATGAATTAAGTACTTAACCCGAGGTACCACTGTACACTCAAATCACACTGTTCCACTGGGCTACATCTTGTTGGGTAGGTTCAATCTTTTTGAAATTGACACCTGTCCATTTTGGATTGTATACATCATTATGCTCAGTTGCATATGTACCACTCAATTACTGTTACAGTACATTATCAATAACATAATTAGTTCTATCTGGCAAACTTAGCCAACCCACATTCAGAAAATCTAT
>NW_028293230.1:0-97887 GCF_964106645.2 Podarcis pityusensis
ATGGTGCCAACCGGTTTCAAATGCTCCCCTGGAAGGTTTGGCAGTCGAAACAGAAGGCTTTTTATCACAGGACAAGAAATCAGCCCTCAACAACTTAACCGGCGGAAAAGATTTTTTTTGAAAAAATCCCAAAGCCCCGGGGTCACAATTTCAGCAAAAATCTGACATTTGGCAATTCACTCAAAAATGGTGCCAACCGGTTGCTAATGCTCCCTGAAAGATTTCGCAGTCGAAACAGAAGGCTTATTATCACAGGACAAGAAATCAGCCCTCAACAACTTAACCTGCGGAAAAAGATTTTTTTGAAAAAATCGCTAATCCCCGGGGTCACAATTTCAGAAAAAATCTTACTTTTGTCAATTCACTCAAAAATGGTGCCAAACGCTTGAAAATGCTCCCCTGAAAGTTTTGGCAGTCGAAACAGAAGGCTTTTTATCACAGGACAAGAAAATCAGCCCTCAACAACTTAATCGGCGGAAAAGATTTTTTTGAAAAAATCCCAAAGCCCCGGGGTCACAATTTCAGCAAAAATTTGACTTTTGGCAATTCAGTCAAAAATGGTGCCAACTGGTTGTAAATGCTCCCGTGAAAGGTTTGTCAGTCGAAACAGAAGGCCTTTTATCACAGGACAAGAAATCGGCCCACAACAACTTAACCGGCGGAAAAGATTTTTTTGAAAAAATCCCAAAGCCCCGGGGTCACAATTTCAGCAAAAAATCTGACTTTTGGCAATTCAGTCAAAAATGGTGCCAACCGGGTGCAAATGCTCCCCTGAAAGGTTTGGCAGTCGAAAAAGAAGGCTTTTTATCACAGGACAAGAAATCAGCCCTCAACAACTTAACCGGCGGAAAAAGATTTTTTTGAAATCGCTAATCCGCGGGGTCACAATTTCAGCAAAGATCTGACTTTTGGCAATTCAGTCAAAAATGGGGCCAACCGGTTGCAAATGCTCCCCTGGAAGGTTTGGCAGTCGAAACAGAAGCCTTTTTATCACAGGACAAGAAAATCAGCCCTCAACAACTTAACAGGCGGAAAAGATTTTTTTGAAAAAATCCCTAAGCCCCGGGGTCACAATTTCAGCAAAAATCTGACTTTTGGCAATTCAGTCAAAAATGGTGCCAACTGATTGTAAATGCTCCCGTGAAAGGTTTGTCAGTCAAAACAGAAGGCCTTTTATCACAGGACAAGAAATCGGCCCTCAACAACTTAACCGGCGGAAAAGATTTTTTTTGAAAAAATCCCTAAGCCCCGGAGTCACAATTTCAGCAAAAAACTGACTTTCGGCAATTTAGTCAAAAATGGTGCCAACCGGTTGCTAATGCTCCCCTGAAAGGTTTGGCAGTCGAAACAGAAGGCTTTTTATGACAGGACAAGAAATCAGCCCTCAACAACTTAACCGGCGGAAAAAGATTTTTTTGAAAAAATCGCTAATCCCCGGGGTCACAATTTCAGCAAAAATCTGACTTTGGCGATTCACTCAAAAATGGTGCCAAACGCTTGAAAATGCTCCCCTGAAAGTTTTGGCAGTCGAAACAGAAGGCTTTTTATCACAGGACAAGAAATCAGCCCTCAACAACTTAACCGGCGGAAAAGATTTTTTTTGAAAAAATCCCAAAGCCCCGGGGTCACAATTTCAGCAAAAATCTGACATTTGGCAATTCAGTCAGAAATGGTGCCAACCGGTTGCTAATGCTCCCCTGAAAGATTTGGCAGTCGAAACAGAAGGCTTATTATCACAGGACAAGAAATCAGCCCTCAACAACTTAACCTGCGGAAAAAGATTTTTTTGAAAAAAATCGCTAATCCCCGGGGTCACAATTTCAGCAAAAATCTTACTTTTGTCAATTCACTCAAAAATGGTGCCAAACGCTTGAAAATGCTCCCCTGAAAGTTTTGGCAGTCGAAACAGAAGGCTTTTTATCACAGGACAAGAAATCAGCCCTCAACAACTTAATCGGCGGAAAAGATTTTTTTTGAAAAAATCCCAAAGCCCCGGGGTCACAATTTCAGCAAAAATTTGACTTTTGGCAATTCAGTCAAAAATGGTGCCAACTGGTTGTAAATGCTCCCGTGAAAGGTTTGTCAGTCGAAACAGAAGGCCTTTTATCACAGGACAAGAAATCGGCCCTCAACAACTTAACCGGCGGAAAAGATTTTTTTGAAAAAAATCCCAAAGCCCCGGGGTCACAATTTCAGCAAAAATCTGACTTTTGGCAATTCAGTCAAAAATGGTGCCAACCGGTTGCAAATGCTCCCCTGAAAGGTTTGGCAGTCGAAAAAAGAAGGCTTTTTTTTTTTTTTTTTTTTTTTACCGCGCCGGCGACGCGGGGACCCTTAAAAACCACGGGCACGGGGCCCGTGGACATGGGGACTCGGCTGGTACCGTCAGCGCCCTCCCGACTCGTGAAGGAGCCTTTTTAAAGGCTACGGATCGGGTGCCTGGGAGTGGCGTGGTACTTTGAGTCTATCGCTTCCCCTGCCGAGTGCAGCCGCATGCCATTCGTCGGAGAGCGCTGGCTTCTTCCATTTGAAATTCGGACATTTAACAAAAACCCGTGAGTAATTGGGTAACCGGGTACAAAAGGAGGGGAAAAAAAGGAATTTTTTTTTTCGGATTCGGCACGAGCGGGGGGGATCTAAAAAGGAAGTCAGTCCCCTCCCTGATTGTAAACATGCTAAAACAAGGACTGAGAAACCAAGATCAATTCAGAAGTTTATTGCTGATTAAAAATACCAAATTCCACGATGGAATCATTACAAGAATTGTGCTGGAGGAGAGTTGAGGGTGAGAGGGAAAAGGCAACCCCCCCCCCCCGGGAACCGGGGCGATTCAGAGAACCTGGCGGAGAGAGATGGAGAGTTTGACAGCTGTCAAAGTAGCTGTCAAATCTTGAGAATATAAAGAGGACTTTGCTACAAGTATTTTGCTGGTTAATTTTGATACAATTGGATATAAATATGGATACAAAATGTCGGGTGGAAAAAGAAACAACAATTTGACTTTTGGATGAGAGGACACAAAGTTATTGCAATCCCTCTAGAGGGGCTTTGGGACATTACAAGCGGCGTATATGGAAAACTACTCTGGGATGTGTACTACTGGTCTTAGCTCCTGGGAAAGTAGCAAAACTGAAATATTTGTTTTGTCTACAGAGGTGACAACACAATAGAATCTTTCTATTTAAGTAAGCTCCTGAATAACAAACCTCTGTAGAGATACTAGATTTCAGAATAAGAATGGTTTTGCAGCTGAACAAGACAGAAACCTGAGAAAGTAAGAAACAAAAGAGTAAAGGACCAACTACGCCATGGCAAAAACAATGGGAGGAGTAACAATGATTAAGGGAAATTAAAGGCCTCGATTAGACTGGACTTTTGAAACTAAACATCATCAAAACAAGTAAATTTAAAGAAAACCGGCAAGATGAATTGAGAAAGTTTGGCTGTGGACTTGAGACCTCCAGGCCGACAACATACAGACTGATGGACATAGGGAATCTAAACCGGGGAAGGGAGGGGGAATTCTAGAATCCAAAGGCTATGTAATCAACTTTTGGAACCTTCTTCTATTTTCTATCTTTTAAATTTTTTTTTATATATAACTTTGGTATTTTGATTTAACAAGTTTTGGAAAAAAAAAGAAAAGGGGGAATTCGTGGAAGGAAGCGGGGTAGATTTTGGGGGAAAAAATCTTTGTTCTATTTTGTTAAAGGTGAGGAGTGATGTTAAGATTGTAATTTAAATTGGCTATTAGGCATAACATATTAGGTTAAATTGGGAATGAGAACTTGTGGAACCAACGTAGGGAAAGGGGAATACAGTCGGGAGGGGAAGGAGGGAGTCCCAGAAAGAAGGTTATGAAAATAAGGGTTTAAAATTGGTCTTTTTTCTTTCTTTTCTTTCTTTATCTTTTCTATCTTCTTTATTCTGTTATTATTGGAAATTTTAATAAATATGATTAAAAAAAAAAAAACGAAAAAGAAGGCTTTTTATCACAGGACAAGAAATCAGCCCTCAACAACTTAACCGGCGGAAAAAGATTTTTTTGAAAAAATCGCTAATCCGCGGGGTCACAATTTCAGCAAAGATCTGACTTTTGGCAATTCAGTCAAAAATGGGGCCAACCGGTTGCAAATGCTCCCCTGGAAGGTTTGGCAGTCAAAACAGAAGCCTTTTTGTCACAGGACAAGAAATCAGCCCTCAACAACTTAACAGGCGGAAAAGATTTTTTTGAAAAAATCCCTAAGCCCCGGGGTCACAATTTCAGCAAAAATCTGACTTTTGGCAATTCAGTCAAAAATGGTGCCAACTGATTGTAAATGATCCCGTGAAAGGTTTGTCAGTCAAAACAGAAGGCCTTTTATCACAGGACAAGAAATCGGCCCTCAACAACTTAACCGGCGGAAAAGATTTTTTTTGAAAAAATCCCTAAGCCCCGGAGTCACAATTTCAGCAAAAATCTGACTTTTGGCAATTCAGTCAAAAATGGTGCCAACTGGTTGCTAATGCTCCCCTGAAAGGTTTGGCAGTCGAAACAGAAGGCTTTTTATCACAGGACAAGAAATCAGCCCTCAACAACTTAACCGGCGGAAAAAGATTTTTTTGAAAAAATCGCTAAGCCCAGGGGTCACAATTTCAGCAAAAATCTGCCTTTTGGAAATTCAGTCAAAAATGGTGCCAACCGGTTGCAAATGCTCCCCTGAAAGGTTTGGCAGTCGAAACAGAAGGCTTTTTATCACAGGACAAGAAATCAGCCCTCAACAACTTAACCGGCGGAAAAGATTTTTTTGAAAAAATCCCTAAGCCTTGGGGTCACAATTTCAGCAAAAATCTGACTTTGGCGATTCACTCAAAAATGGTGCCAAACGCTTGAAAATGCTCCCCTGAAAGGTTTGGCAGTCGAAACAGAAGGCTTTTTATCACAGGACAAGAAATCAGCCCTCAACAACTTAACCTGCGGAAAAAGATTTTTTTGAAAAAATCGCTAATCCCCGGGGTCACAATTTCAGCAAAAATCTGACTTTTGGCAATTCAGTCAAAAATGGTGCCAACCGGTTGCAAATGCTCCCTGGACGGTTTGGCTGTCGAAACAGAAGGCTTTTTATCACAGGACAAGAAATCAGCCCTCAACAACTTAATCGGCGGAAAAGATTTTTTTGAAAAAATCGCTAAGCCCCGGGGTCACAATTTCAGCAAAAATCTGACTTTTGGCAATTCAGTCAAAAATGGTGCCAACCGGTTGCAAATGCTTCCCTGAAAGGTTTGTCAGTCGAAACAGAAGGCTTTTTATCACAGGACAAGAAATCAGCCCTCAACAACTTAACCGGCGGAAAAAGATTATTTTGAAAAAATCTCTAAGTCCCGGGGTCACAATTTCAGCAAAATTCTGCCTTTTGGCAATTCAGTCAAAAATGGTGCCAACCGGTTGCAAATCCTCCCTTGAAAGGTTTGGCGTTCAAAACAGAAGGCTTTTTATCACAGGACAAGAAATCAGCCCTCAACAACTTAACCGGCAGAAAAAGATTTTTTTGAAAAAATCCCTAAGCCCCGGGGTCACAATTTCAGCAATAATCTGACTTTTGTCAATTCACTCAAAAATGGTGCCAAACGCTTGAAAATGGTCCCCTGAAAGTTTTGGCAGTCGAAACAGAAGGCTTTTTATCACAGGACAAGAAATCAGCCCTCAACAACTTAATCGGCGGAAAAGATTTTTTTGAAAAAATCCCAAAGCCCCGGGGTCACAATTTCAGCAAAAATCTGACTTTTGGCAATTCAGTCAAAAATGGTGCCAACTGGTTGTAAATGCTCCCGTGAAAGGTTTGTCAGTCGAAACAGAAGGCCTTTTATCACAGGACAAGAAATCGGCCCTCAACAACTTAACCGGCGGAAAAGATTTTTTTGAAAAAATCCCTAAGCCCCGGAGTCACAATTTCAGCAAAAATCTGACTTTTGGCAATTCAGTCAAAAATGGTGCCAACTGGTTGCTAATGCTCCCCTGAAAGGTTTGGCAGTCGAAACAGAAGGCTTTTTATCACAGGACAAGAAATCGGCCCTCAACAACTTAACCGGCGGAAAAGATTTTTTTGAAAAAATCCCAAAGCCCCGGGGTCACAATTTCAGCAAAAATCTGACTTTTGACAATTCACTCAAAAATGGTGCCAACCGGTTGCTAATGCTCCCCTGAAAGGCTTGGCAGTCGAAACAGAAGGCTTTTTATCACAGGACAAGAAATCAGCCCTCAACAACTTAACCGGCGGAAAAGATTTTTTTGAAAAAATCCCTAAGCCCCGGAGTCACAATTTCAGCAAAAATCTGACTTTTGTCATTTCACTCAAAAATGGTGCCAAACGCTTGAAAATGCTCCCCTGAAAGTTTTGGCAGTCGAAACAGAAGGCTTTTTATCACAGGACAAGAAATCAGCCCTCAACAACTTAACCGGCAGAAAAAGATTTTTTTGAAAAAATCCCAAAGCCCCGGGGTCACAATTTCAGCAAAAATCTGACATTTGGCAATTCAGTCAAAAATGGTGCCAACCGGTTGCTAATGCTCCCCTGAAAGGTTTGGCAGTCGAACCAGAAGGCTTTTTATCACAGGACAAGAAATCAGCCCTCAACAACTTAACCGGCAGAAAAACATTTTTTTGAAAAAATCGCTAATCCCCGGGGTCACAATTTCAGCAAAAATCTGACTTTTGGCAATTCACTCAAAAATGGTGCCAACCGGTTGCTAATGCGCCCCTGAAAGGTTTGGCAGTCGAAACAGAAGGCTTTTTATCACAGGACAAGAAATCAGCCCTCAACAACTTAACCTGCGGAAAAAGATTTTTTTGAAAAAATCGCTAATCCCCGGGGTCACAATTTCAGCAAAAATCTGACTTTGACGATTCACTCAAAAATGGTGCCAAACGCTTGAAAATGCTCCCCTGAAAGTTTTGGCAGTCGAAACAGAAGGCTTTTTATCACAGGACAAGAAATCAGCCCTCAACAACTTAACCGGCAGAAAAAGATTTTTTTGAAAAAATCGCTAAGCCCCGGGGTCACAATTTCAGCAATAATCTGACTTTTGTCAATTCACTCAAAAATGGTGCCAAACGCTTGAAAATGGTCCCCTGAAAGTTTTGGCAGTCGAAACAAAAGGCTTTTTATCACAGGACAAGAAATCAGCCCTCAACAACTTAACCGGCGGAAAAAGATTTTTTTGAAAAAATCGCTAAGCCCCGGGGTTACAATTTCAGCAAAAATCTGACTTTTGGCAATTCACTCAAAAATGGTGCCAAACGCTTGAAAATGCTCCCCTGAAAGGTTTGGCAGTCGAAACAGAAGGCTTTTTATCACAGGACAAGAAATCGGCCCTCAACAACTTAACTGGCGGAAAAATATTTTTTTGAAAAAATCGCTAAGCCCCGGGGTCACAATTTCAGCAAAAATCTGACTTTTGGCAATTCACTCAAAAATGGTGCCAAACGCTTGAAAATGCTCCCCTGAAAGGTTTGGCAGTCGAAACAGAAGGCTTTTTATCACAGGACAAGAAATCGGCCCTCAACAACTTAACCGGCGGAAAAGATTTTTTTGAAAAAATCCCAAAGCCCCGGGGTCACAATTTCAGCAAAAATCTGACTTTTGACAATTCACTCAAAAATGGTGCCAACCGGTTGCTAATGCTCCCCTGAAAGGTTTGTCAGTCGAAACAGAAGGCTTTTTATCACAGGACAAGAAATCAGCCCTCAACAACTTAACCGGCGGAAAAGATTTTTTTGAAAAAATCCCTAAGCCCCGGAGTCACAATTTCAGCAAAAATCTGACTTTTGTCATTTCACTCAAAAATGGTGCCAAACGCTTGAAAATGCTCCCCTGAAAGTTTTGGCAGTCGAAACAGAAGGCTTTTTATCACAGGACAAGAAATCAGCCCTCAACAACTTAACCGGCAGAAAAAGATTTTTTTGAAAAAATCCCAAAGCCCCGGGGTCACAATTTCAGCAAAAATCTGACATTTGGCAATTCAGTCAAAAATGGTGCCAACCGGTTGCTAATGCTCCCCTGAAAGGTTTGGCAGTCGAACCAGAAGGCTTTTTATCACAGGACAAGAAATCAGCCCTCAACAACTTAACCGGCAGAAAAACATTTTTTTGAAAAAATCGCTAATCCCCGGGGTCACAATTTCAGCAAAAATCTGACTTTTGGCAATTCAGTCAAAAATGGTGCCAACCGGTTGCTAATGCTCCCCTGAAAGGTTTGGCAGTCGAAACAGAAGGCTTTTTATCACAGGACAAGAAATCAGCCCTCAACAACTTAACCTGCGGAAAAAGATTTTTTTGAAAAAATCGCTAATCCCCGGGGTCACAATTTCAGCAAAAATCAAACTTTTGGCAATTCAGTCAAAAATGGTGCCAACCGGTTGCAAATGCTCCCCGGACGGTTTGGCTGTCGAAACAGAAGGCTTTTTATCACAGGACAAGAAATCAGCCCTCAACAACTTAATCAGCGGAAAAGATTTTTTTGAAAAAATCGCTAAGCCCCGGGGTCACAATTTCAGCAAAAATCTGACTTTTGGCAATTCAGTCAAAAATGGTGCCAAACGCTTGAAAATGCTCCCGTGAAAGTTTTGGCAGTCGAAACAGAAGGCTTTTTATCACAGGACAAGAAATCAGCCCTCAACAACTTAATCGGCGGAAAAGATTTTTTTGAAAAAATCGCTAAGCCCCGGGGTCACAATTTCAGCAAAAATTTGACTTTTGGCAATTCAGTCAAAAATGGTGCCAACCGGTTGTAAATGCTCCCGTGAAAGGTTTGTCAGTCGAAACAGAAGGCCTTTTATCCCAGGACAAGAAATCGGCCCTCAACAACTTAACCGGCGGAAAAGATTTTTTTGAAAAAATCCCTAAGCCCCGGAGTCACAATTTGAGCAAAAATCTGACTTTGACGATTCACTCAAAAATGGTGCCAAACGGTTGAAAATGCTCCCCTGAAAGTTTTGGCAGTCGAAACAGAAGGCTTTTTGTCACAGGACAAGAAATCAGCCCTCAACAACTTAACCGGCAGAAAAAGATTTTTTTGAAAAAATCGCTAAGCCCCGGGGTCACAATTTCAGCAATAATCTGACTTTTGTCAATTCACTCAAAAATGGTGCCAAACGCTTGAAAATGCTCCCCTGAAAGTTTTGGCAGTCGAAACAGAAGGCTTTTTATCACAGGACAAGAAATCAGCCCTCAACAACTTAACCGGCGGAAAAAGATTTTTTTGAAAAAATCGCTAAGCCCCGGAGTCACAATTTCAGCAAAAATCTGACTTTTGGCAATTCAGTCAAAAATGGTGCCAACTGGTTGTAAATGCTCCCGTGAAAGGTTTGTCAGTCGAAACAGAAGGCCTTTTATCACAGGACAAGAAATCGGCCCTCAACAACTTAACCGGCGGAAAAGATTTTTTTGAAAAAATCCCTAAGCCCCGGAGTCACAATTTCAGCAAAAATCTGACTTTTGGCAATTCAGTCAAAAATGGTGCCAACCGGTTGCAAATGCTCCCCTGAAAGGTTTGGCGTTCAAAACAGAAGGCTTTTTATCACAGGATAAGAAATCGGCCCTCAACAACTTAACCGGAGGAAAAGATTTTTTTGAAAAAATCGCTAAGCCCCGTGGTCACAATTTCAGCAAAAATCTGACTTTTGGCAATTCAGTCAAAAATGGTGCCAACCGGTTGCAAATGCTCCCCTGAAAGGTTTGTCAGTCGAACCAGAAGCCTTTTTATCACAGGACAAGAAATCAGCCCTCAACAACTTAACCGGCGGAAAAAGATTTTTTTGAAAAAATCGCTAAGCCCCGGGGGTCACAATTTCAACAAAAATCTGACTTTTGGCAATTCAGTCAAAAATGGTGCTGTCAGAGCTGCTTCCAGATCCTAGCTCACAGAGGATCACGCTAGCCAGCGATCATTAAATAAAAGTCTTTATTGAGTTACAGTTTCCATTCTCAAGCTGCTGCGTGCAACTCTACGTCTCATGGTTAGATCGGCGAAGCTCCATCTGAGTCTCCGCCCCTTGTACACCAACTTAATATCCTAGCCTTGCTCCACCTTTTCCGCCTGACTGTTCTTCTCTGGGTCCCTCTGCCCCCCGGGGTCTCTTCCTTCCGGGATTCCTCTGATGCTGACGCTGACCCCCCTGACTCTTCTCCCTCCTTTCGGCGGGCTTTAGGACCTGGCTCCCTTTCCGGGCTGCCTACTGCGCCACCTTCCTGTGCATTTGAACTTGGCACGCGCGCCCAACCTTCCACCTTCCGTCTGACCGTTTCTTCGCTCCCCGATGGAGGTGTGGTCACTCCTGACTCGTGCCCTCCCCCCTGTTGTGAGCTGCCAGCGCTTGATCCCTGGCGCCCTTCCTCTTCCCTGCTCTCTGGCGGTGACGCTGGTCCTGATTTCCAACTGCTCCCCTCTGAGTCCCCTCTGGCTCTATCTTCCTGGGGTGTCCCCCTAGGCTCCCCCCTTGCCCTGGCCACTGGTGCTCCTTTCTGTGAATCTTCTGATTCACTGGAAAGACTCGGAGATCTCGGGTCGTCGTCATCACTCATCTTTTCTTCTGCCTCCTCTCCCTCGCTCTCTGTTTCCTCCCTTGCCCTTGCCTCTGCTCCTGAACCCCTGACATCCATCCCCCCCTCGAAGCCCCCTCTTCCCCCCTCCCCTCCTTCCGGTGCGGGATCTGGGTGCTGCCGTGTCAGGGGGACGAATGTCGGATACAGTTCGCTTCCCGTGGCGGGCCGCCATCCGAAGTCTTCCGGTTCTTCCTCCCTGCTCTCGTTGACGACGGTCACCTCCGCTTCCATCTCTGTGCCGCCGTGCTCGAAACCCGGGTCGTCCCCGAAAACGTCCATGTCCGTCTCTCCCTCGTTGCCTTCTGGAGACGTTGCTCGTCCTGGACCCTCCAGCCACCTTCTGCGGAACTGCTCCTCTGGTCGATCATCCCACCAATACGAGGGTTCTGAAGCAGATCCCGAGGGTGACCCCTCTGGGGAACGGGCGTCTCGTGTCGGTTCCTCGTCCGAGTCGAACCCCCGGAACGTGCTGGCTGAAAGCGTGGGCGTGAAAAGCCAGTCGTCGAAAAAGTCTGCTGGCATTGGCCTATGTGGGAAGAGGGCATGAAACTCTTCTTTGAGCAGAGGTTCGTCTAAAGCGTAGCCCGGCACCCAGCTGTTGGCACTGGCCGGGGTGCCCTCCTTGGCGAGAAGGTATTCTACCCCCTCTTCCCCCCATCTGGAGTCCAAAATCTCCGTGACTTCGTTGATGCGCTCCTCCTGTGCCACTCCCCCTTGCCCGGTTCTCTCTCGGAGCGGACCCGGTGCCGTTCCTGGTTCCTGAAACCTGTGAGGTGCCTTGTAGGGAGTGAGCACCGATCTGTGGAACACCGGATGCATTCTGGAACCCTCCGGAAGAGCCAGCCTGAAAGCCACCGGGTTGACCTGTTCTTCGACTTGGTAGGGCCCCAGTTGTTTATGCCCTAGTTTCTTCTTCGCCAACGACCTGGCCGGCACTGCGTGGGCTGCTAACCAGACCCAGTCTCCCACATGGATCTCTTCGCCAACCCTTCTGTGTTTGTCCGCTTGTACCTTGTATGCGTGTTTAGCCAGCTCCAGGTGCCGCCGCAGCTGATCGTGGACCTCCTGCAACTCCGACGCGAACGCATCTGCTGTCTGCGGCTCCCCCTCCCCCATTCTTTCCAGTCCCGGGAAGGTTCTAGGGTGCCTCCCGTTGTTGGCGAAGAACGGCGTGACCCCCGTGGACACGTGCTTCGTGTTGTTGTAGGCGAACTCAGCGAGAGGCAGGTAATCCACCCACGTCGCAGGCTGTTGATTCGCATAACATCTCAGGTACTGCTGCATGATGGCATTGACCCGCTCCGCTTGCCCGTTGGTCTGCGGGTGTCTAGCCGACGCCAGGTTGATCTTGACGTTCAGGAAGCCCATCAGCCTCTGCCAGAAGTTTGAGATGAACTGTCGCCCTCGGTCGGACAGAATAGACCGCGGCAGACCGTGAACCTTGAACACGTGGTCTATGAACAGTTTGGCGGTTTGTTCCGCCGTGGCCACCTTCGCACACGGAATGAAATGTGCCATCTTGGAGAACAAATCCACCACCACCAGCACAGCCGTCTTGCCCCTCGAGCTGGGCAGATCCGTGACAAAGTCCAGGGCCACTCTCTCCCATGGCTCGAACGGAGTTTGCAGCGGTTCCAGCAGTCCGGCCGGCGGTCTGTGCACTGGTTTGGCCCTCTGGCAGGTGTCACACCTCGCCACGTAGTCCGCGACTTCCCCTCTCATTCCGGGCCACCAGAAGTCTCTGGCTACTAATTCCACCGTCTTCTCCTTGCCAAAGTGCCCGGCAGTGGGCGCGTCGTGCAGCTGCTGCAGTACCTTGGCGCGAAGTTCGTCTCCCGGCACGTAGATGGCCCCTTTACGGATGAGCAAACCATCTCGCAGCTGGAACTCGTCGGTCGCTGCCGTGCCCCTGTGCACCTCTGCCATCTTTGCTTGCGCGAAGGAGTCATCCTGCAACGCTCGTCGCACCGCATCCAGGTCAACTGTTGCCGCCGCGCACGCCCACACTGTCGGTGCGAAGATGTGCATGGCGGCCGCTGGCGTTGCCTCCTCCAGATACTGTGGCTTACGGGAGAGAGCATCCGCCATGATGTTGGTGTCCCCCGGGACATACTCTATTCGGAAGTCGAAATTCGCAAAGAACTCAGCCCAACGTATCTGCCTCTGGTTCAGGAACTGTGCCGTGCGCCAGTGCTCTAGATTCTTGTGGTCCGTGCAGACCTGCACCGTGTGCTTGGCGCCGATCAGGAAGTGCCTCCACGCTTTGAACGCTGCATGAATGGCCAGCAACTCCCTGTCCCAGATGGTGTAGTTCTGTTCGGACTTGCTGAGCTTCCTTGAGTAAAACGCTCCCGGCCTCCAAACCCCCTGCGGGTCTTTCTGCAGCAGGACTGCTCCCACGGCTCTGTCCGAAGCGTCTGTCTCCACCCTCATCGGCCTGCTGGGGTTGACATGAAGCAGCTGCTCTTCCGACGCGAAGAGACGCTTGAGTGCCTGAAAGGACTGCTCCGCCTGCTCTGTCCAGATGAACTTCTTTTTCTTGGAGCTGAGCGTGTCCGTGATGGCCGCTGTCTGCATCGCAAAGCCTTTGATAAACTTGCGATAGAAGTTCGCGAAGCCGACAAACCGTTGGACCTCCTTCCGGTTGCGTGGGCTTTTCCAATCCAACACTGCTCGGACCTTGGCGCTGTCCATGGCGAGCCCTTTATCAGACAACTTGTAGCCCAGGAAATCCACCTCGGTCACGTCGAATTGGCACTTCTCCAGCTTGGCGTAAAGCCTATGTTGCTGTAGCCTGCTCAGCACTTCCTTGACGTGTCTGTCATGCTCCTGCTGCGATTCCGAAAAGATCAGGATGTCATCCAAGAAACAGACGCACGTCTTGTAGAGGAGCCCCGCCAACACGTGATGCATGAAAGCTTGAAAAACGTGGGAGCCATTTTGCAATCCAAAAGGCATAACTCTATATTCGTAGGTGCCCAGGGGCGTGAACATGGCTGTCTTCCACTCATCTCCCTCCCGCATGCGAATGAGGTTGTATGCCCCTCGCAGGTCCAACTTGGTGAACACTCTGCCCTTCCGTACCTTTGCGAGGAGGTCGTCGATTCGGGGCATGGGGAAGTCCGATGGCTTGGTCACACTGTTCAAGATGCGAAAGTCCACTACAAGTCTTTTTTGGGGCGTGTCCCGCTTCTTAACAAAGAATACCGGACTGCCCCCCGCTGCCTTGGACTCTCGGATGAAACCGCGCTCCAAATTATGATCTATGAACTCTTTGAGTTCCTGCAGTTCGTCCTCAGACATGGAATACAGCTTCCCTTTGGGCAGCGCCGCCCCCGGCAGCAGGTCAATTTTGCAGTCATATGGTCTGTGGGGGGGTAGCCTGTCTGCCTCTTTCTCGCAGAAAACCTCCAAAAATTCTGCGTACTTGTGGGGAACCGCTTGCAGCGTGCCTAGCTGCAGCTGTGACTCCTCTTCCCCTCCTTCCTGCCTGGGCACGATGCAGTGTTCAGCGCAAAAGGAAGAGCCGAAGGTCAGCTGCCTCTGGTACCAAGCCAGCGTCGGGCTGTGCTTGTCCAGCCAACTCATGCCCAATACAATGGGCGTGTCCGATAGTTGAGTGACATTGAAGCTGATGATTTCCCTGTGATTCCCAAGTCGCATCACCATTGGTGGCGTCTGCTTCACCACTTGCCCCCCTAGCAGCTCCCTGCCATCCACCGTGACAACCTGCAGGGGCAGCGTGGCAGGCAGCAACTGTATAGCGTGCCGGTCGACAAAGTCCTGCCCTATAAAGTCCGCATTGCTTCCGGAGTCAATGGTGATTGGCACGTCCATGGTGATTCCATTGGGCAGCTGGAGCGACGCGGTGAGCTTCACTACCGGTTTGGGCGGGAGGGGGTCCATGGGCTGTAAAATCTCTGGGGACTGCTTCACTGACACGTCTGGCTGGGCCCCAGTGCCTCTTCCTCCAACCAGACTCCTTCGTTTCCCTGCTGTGGTTGTCCTTGCTGCGTTGCTGCAGTTACCATTGCTGAGGCTGCAGTGTGCTTGTGGAGCCTCTGGGGACACTCTTTCGCCATATGCTGTGGATCATCGCAGATGTAACACTTCCTGTTCCCTCTAGGAGGCTTCGCTTTCACTGCTGCCGGTGCTAGGGCTCTGGCTGCTGACTGAGCCCTTGCACCTCCAACCTCCATAGGTTCCGCTCCTCCTCCTGGCGGAGGCGTGGATTGCGCACGCGCTGCTTCTCTGGGAAGGAAGGAGGAGCCCCTGGCTGGTTCGCGCCCTCCACGCCCTTCGTCCCTGCTCCACGGACGTCCTTCCAGCCGCACCCCCACCGCCAGCGCCCTCTGAACGATCTCCTGCGTGGTCCGGGGTCTCTCCCCCCTCGCAATTTCATCTTTAACCGAGCCGTGCAATCCCTCCCAAAACAGGTCTCTTACAGGAGCCGAATCTCTGTCCCATTCCAGGGCACTGACCAAAGCGAAAAAGCGGGCATGGTACTGCCTTACGCTGGCCCTCCCTTGCTTCAGTCCATGTATCTCCTGCCGAGCAAGATCCACGTCAATGCTTGATAAAAAGCACCCATCCATCGCTTTAATAAAGGCATCCGCATTTTGGAGCGCCGGATCCTTATCTCTCCACAAATTGCGCAGCCATGCTTTAGCATCTCCATGCAAATGGGACATGATGAATCCCACCTTCTCTTGCTCATCTCTAAAGTCTTTGTTCAGCAGTTGCAGTGCACACATTACATCTGCTCTAAAGTTGGGGTACTGTTGCAAATTCCCATCGAAGTGAGAGACCAGACCGCCTGTTCGTCTCCCCAACCCAATCCCCTCCGGTTTGGGTGTCAGTTGCCCTTGCTTCGTAAGCACTTCCAACCTGACCTGGAGATCCCTGTAGGCGGCAGCTGCGTCCTCCTCTCTCTTCCTGGATGCAAGAGCCTCGGCATTCAGTCGTGTCACTGCTTCTCTGAGTTCCACTATCTGCTGTTCGGCCGTCATGTTGTCTGCCGTTCGTGAGCTCGCTAGTAGGCACCCGCTTTCTCTCCTCTCCGCGAGGACGTAGATGCCCACAATCTAGGGATGGAGCTTACTGTCAGAGCTGCTTCCAGATCCTAGCTCACAGAGGATCACGCTAGCCAGCGATCATTAAATAAAAGTCTTTATTGAGTTACAGTTTCCATTCTCAAGCTGCTGCGTGCAACTCTACGTCTCATGGTTAGATCGGCGAAGCTCCATCTGAGTCTCCGCCCCTTGTACACCAACTTAATATCCTAGCCTTGCTCCACCTTTTCCGCCTGACTGTTCTTCTCTGGGTCCCTCTGCCCCCCGGGGTCTCTTCCTTCCGGGATTCCTCTGACGCTGACGCTGACCCCCCTGACTCTTCTCCCTCCTTTCGGCGGGCTTTAGGACCTGGCTCCCTTTCCGGGCTGCCTACTGCGCCACCTTCCTGTGCATTTGAACTTGGCACGCGCGCCCAACCTTCCACCTTCCGTCTGACCGTTTCTTCGCTCCCCGATGGAGGTGTGGCCACTCCTGACTCGTGCCCTCCCCCCTGTTGTGAGCTGCCAGCGCTTGATCCCTGGCGCCCTTCCTCTTCCCTGCTCTCTGGCGGTGACGCTGGTCCTGATTTCCAACTGCTCCCCTCTGAGTCCCCTCTGGCTCTATCTTCCTGGGGTGTCCCCCTAGGCTCCCCCCTTGCCCTGGCCACTGGTGCTCCTTTCTGTGAATCTTCTGATTCACTGGAAAGACTCGGAGATCTCGGGTCGTCGTCATCACTCATCTTTTCTTCTGCCTCCTCTCCCTCGCTCTCTGTTTCCTCCCTTGCCCTTGCCTCTGCTCCTGAACCCCTGACAGGTGCCAACCGGTTGCAAATGCTCCCCTGAAAGGTTTGGCGTTCAACAAAGAAGGCTTTTAATCACAGGACAAGAAATCGGCCCTCAACAACTTAACTGGCGAAAAAGATTTTTTTGAAAAAATCCCTAAGCCCTGGGGTCACAATTTCAGCAAAAATCTGACTTTTGGCAATTCACTCAACAATGGTGCCAAACGCTTGAAAATGCTCCCCTGAAAGGTTTGGCAGTCGAAAAAGAAGGCTTTTTATCACAGGACAAGAAATCAGCCCTCAACAACTTAACCGGCGGAAAAGATTTTTTTGAAAAAATCCCAAAGCCCCGGGGTCACAATTTCAGCAAAAATCTGACTTTTGGCAATTCAGTCAAAAATGGTGCCAACCGGTTGCAAATGCTCCCCTGAAAGGTTTGGCGTTCAAAACAGAAGGCTTTTTATCACAGGACAAGAAATCGGCCCTCAACAACTTAACCGGCGGAAAAGATTTTTTTGAAAAAATCCCTAAGCCCCGGGGTCACAATTTCAGCAAAAATCTGACTTTTGGCAATTCAGTCAAAAATGGTGCCAACCGGTTGCAAATGCTCCCCTGAAAGGTTTGTCAGTTGAAACAGAAGCCTTTTTATCACAGGACAAGAAATCAGCCCTCAACAACTTAACCGGCGGAAAAAGATTTTTTTGAAAAAATCGCTAAGCCCCGGGGGTCACAATTTCAACAAAAATCTGACTTTTGGCAATTCAGTCAAAAATGGTGCCAACCGGTTGCAAATGCTCCCCTGAAAGGTTTGGCGTTCAACAAAGAAGGCTTTTAATCACAGGACAAGAAATCGGCCCTCAACAACTTAACCGGCGGAAAAGATTTTTTTGAAAAAATCCCTAAGCCCCGGGGTCACAATTTCAGCAAAAATCTGACTTTTGGCAATTCAGTCAAAAATGGTGCCAACCGGTTGCTAATGCTCCCCTGAAAGGTTTGGCAGTCGAAACAGAAGGCTTTTTATCACAGGACAAGAAATCAGCCCTCAACAACTTAACCGGCGGAAAAAGATTTTTTTGAAAAAATCCCTAAGCCCTGGGGTCACAATTTCAGCAAAAATCTGACTTTTGGCAGTTTACTCAAAAATGGTGCCAACCGGTTGGTAATGCTCCCCTGAAAGGTTTAGCAGAAGAAACAGAAGGCTTTTTATCACAGGACAAGAAATTAGCCCTCAACAACTTAACCGGCGGAAAAATATTTTTTTGAAAAAATCGCTAAACCCCGGGGTCACAATTTCAGCAAAAATCTGACTTTTGGGAATTCAGTCAAAAATGGTGCCAACCGGATGCAAATGCTCCCATGAAAGGTTTGGCGTTCAAAACGGAAGGCCTTGTATCCCAGGACAAGAAATCGGCCCTCAACAACTTAAACGGCGGAAAAGATTTTTTTGAAAAAATCCCTAAGCCCCGGGGTCACAATTTCAGCAAAAATCTGACTTTTGGCAATTCAGTCAAAAATAGTTCCAAACGCTTGAAAATGCTCCCCTGAAAGTTTGGCAGTTGAAACAGAAGGCGTTTTATCACAGGACCAGAAATCGCCCCACAACAACTTAACCGGCGGAAAAGATTTTTTTAAAAAAATCCCTACACCCCGGGGTCACAATTTCAGCAAAAATCTGACTTTTGGCAATTCAGTCAAAAATGGTGCCAACCGGTTGCAAATGCTCCCCTGAAAGGTTTGGCGTTCAAAAGAGAAGACTTTTTATCACAGGACAACAAATCGGCCCTCAACAACTTAACCGGCGCAAAAGATATTTTTGAAAAAAACGCTAAGCCCCGGGGTCACAATTTCAGCAATAATCTGACTTTTGTCAATTCACTCAAAAATGGTGCCAAACGGTTGAAAATGGTCCCCTGAAAGTTTTGGCAGTCGAAACAGAAGGCTTTTTATCACAGGACAAGAAATCAGCCCTCAACAACTTAACCGGCGGAAACGATTTTTTTGAAAAAATCCCTAAGCCCCGGGGTCACAATTTCAGCAAAAATCTGACTTTTGGCAATTCAGTCAAAAATGGTGCCAAACGCTTGAAAATGCTCCCCTGAAAGGTTTGGCCGTCGAAACAGAAGTTTTTTTATCACAGGACAAGAAATCAGCCCTCAACAACTTAACCGGCGCAAAAAGATTTTTTTGAAAAAATCGCTAAGCCCCGGGGTCACAATTTCAGCAAAAATCTGACTTTTGGCAATTCAGTCAAAAATGGTGCCAACCGGTTGCAAATGCTCCCCTGAAAGGTTTGGCGTTCAAAACAGAAGGCTTTTTATCACAGGACAAGAAATCGGCCCTCAACAACTTAACCGGCGGAAAAGATTTTTTTGAAAAAATCCCTAAGCCCCGGGGTCACAATTTCAGCAAAAATCTGACTTTTGGCAATTCAGTCAAAAATGGTGCCAACCGGTTGCAAATGCTCCCCTGAAAGGTTTGTCAGTCGAAACAGAAGCCTTTTTATCACAGGACAAGAAATCAGCCCTCAACAACTTAACCGGCGGAAAAAGATTTTTTTGAAAAAATCGCTAAGCCCCGGGGGTCACAATTTCAACAAAAATCTGACTTTTGGCAATTCAGTCAAAAATGGTGCCAACCGGTTGCAAATGCTCCCCTGAAAGGTTTGGCGTTCAACAAAGAAGGCTTTTAATCACAGGACAAGAAATCGGCCCTCAACAACTTAACCGGCGGAAAAGATTTTTTTGAAAAAATCCCTAAGCCCCGGGGTCACAATTTCAGCAAAAATCTGACTTTTGGCAATTCAGTCAAAAATGGTGCCAACCGGTTGCTAATGCTCCCCTGAAAGGTTTGGCAGTCGAAACAGAAGGCTTTTTATCACAGGACAAGAAATCAGCCCTCAACAACTTAACCGGCGGAAAAAGATTTTTTTGAAAAAATCCCTAAGCCCTGGGGTCACAATTTCAGCAAAAATCTGACTTTTGGCAGTTTACTCAAAAATGGTGCCAACCCGTTGGTAATGCTCCCCTGAAAGGTTTAGCAGAAGAAACAGAAGGCTTTTTATCACAGGACAAGAAATTAGCCCTCAACAACTTAACCGGCGGAAAAATATTTTTTTGAAAAAATCGCTAAACCCCGGGGTCACAATTTCAGCAAAAATCTGACTTTTGGGAATTCAGTCAAAAATGGTGCCAACCGGATGCAAATGCTCCCATGAAAGGTTTGGCGTTCAAAACGGAAGGCCTTGTATCCCAGGACAAGAAATCGGCCCTCAACAACTTAAACGGCGGAAAAGATTTTTTTGAAAAAATCCCTAAGCCCCGGGGTCACAATTTCAGCAAAAATCTGACTTTTGGCAATTCAGTCAAAAATAGTTCCAAACGCTTGAAAATGCTCCCCTGAAAGTTTGGCAGTTGAAACAGAAGGCGTTTTATCACAGGACCAGAAATCGCCCCACAACAACTTAACCGGCGGAAAAGATTTTTTTAAAAAAATCCCTACACCCCGGGGTCACAATTTCAGCAAAAATCTGACTTTTGGCAATTCAGTCAAAAATGGTGCCAACCGGTTGCAAATGCTCCCCTGAAAGGTTTGGCGTTCAAAAGAGAAGACTTTTTATCACAGGACAACAAATCGGCCCTCAACAACTTAACCGGCGCAAAAGATATTTTTGAAAAAAACGCTAAGCCCCGGGGTCACAATTTCAGCAATAATCTGACTTTTGTCAATTCACTCAAAAATGGTGCCAAACGGTTGAAAATGGTCCCCTGAAAGTTTTGGCAGTCGAAACAGAAGGCTTTTTATCACAGGACAAGAAATCAGCCCTCAACAACTTAACCGGCGGAAACGATTTTTTTGAAAAAATCCCTAAGCCCCAGGGTCACAATTTCAGCAAAAATCTGACTTTTGGCAATTCAGTCAAAAATGGTGCCAAACGCTTGAAAATGCTCCCCTGAAAGGTTTGGCCGTCGAAACAGAAGTTTTTTTATCACAGGACAAGAAATCAGCCCTCAACAACTTAACCGGCGCAAAAAGATTTTTTTGAAAAAATCGCTAAGCCCCGGGGTCACAATTTCAGCAAAAATCTGACTTTTGTCAATTCACTCAAAAATGGTGCCAAACGCTTGAAAATGCTCCCCTGAAAGGTTTGGCAGTCGAAACAGAAGGCTTTTTATCACAGGGCAAGAAATCAGCCCTCAACAACTTAACCGGTGGAAAAGATTTTTTTGAAAAAATCCCAAAGCCCCGGGGTCACAATTTCAGCAAAAATCTGACTTTTGGCAATTCACTCAACAATGGTGCCAAACGCTTGAAAATGCTCCCCTGAAAGGTTTGGCAGTCGAAACAGAAGGCTTTTTACCACAGGACAAGAAATCAGCCCTCAACAACTTAACCGGCGGAAAAGATTTTTTTGAAAAAATCCCAAAGCCCCGGGGTCACAATTTCAGCAAAAATCTGACTTTTGGCAATTCAGTCAAAAATGGTGCCAACCGGTTGCTAATGCTCCCCTGAAAGGTTTGGCAGTCGAAAGAGAAGGCTTTTTATCACAGGACAAGAAATCAGCCCTCAACAACTTAACCGGCGGAAAAAGATTTTTTTGAAAAAATCGCTAAGCCCCGGGGTCACAATTTCAGCAAAAATCTGACTTTTGTCAATTCACTCAAAAATGATGCCAAACGCTTGAAAATGCTGCCCTGAAAGTTTTGGCAGTCGAAACAGAAGGCTTTTTATCACAGGGCAAGAAATCAGCCCTCAACAACTTAACCGGTGGAAAAGATTTTTTTGAAAAGATCCCAAAGCCCCGGGGTCACAATTTCAGCAAAAATCTGACTTTTGGCAATTCACTCAACAATGGTGCCAAACGCTTGAAAATGCTCCCCTGAAAGGTTTGGCAGTCGAAAAAGAAGGCTTTTTATCACAGGACAAGAAATCAGCCCTCAACCACTTAACCGGCGGAAAAGATTTTTTTGAAAAAATCCCAAAGCCCCGGGGTCACAATTTCAGCAAAAATCTGACTTTTGGCAATTCAGTCAAAAATGGTGCCAACCGGTTGCAAATGCTCCCCTGAAAGGTTTGGCGTTCAAAACAGAAGGCTTTTTATCACAGGACAAGAAATCGGCCATCAACAACTTAACCGGCGGACAAGATTTTTTTGAAAAAATCCCTAAGCCCCGGGGTCACAATTTCAGCAAAAATCTGACTTTTGGCAATTCAGTCAAAAATGGTGCCAACCGGTTGCTAATGCTCCCCTGAAAGGTTTGGCAGTCGAAACAGAAGGCTTTTTATCACAGGACAAGAAATCAGCCCTCAACAACTTAACCGGCGGAAAAAGATTTTTTTGAAAAAATCCCTAAGCCCTGGGGTCACAATTTCAGCAAAAATCTGACTTTTGGCAGTTTACTCAAAAATGGTGCCAACCGGTTGGTAATGCTCCCCTGAAAGGTTTAGCAGAAGAAACAGAAGGCTTTTTATCACAGGACAAGAAATTAGCCCTCAACAACTTAACCGGCGGAAAAAGATTTTTTTGAAAAAATCGCTAAGCCCCGGGGTCACAATTTCAGCAAAAATCTGACTTTTGTCAATTCACTCAAAAATGGTGCCAAACGCTTGAAAATGCTCCCCTGAAAGGTTTGGCAGTCGAAACAGAAGGCTTTTTATCACAGGACAAGAAATCAGCCCTCAACAACTTAACCGGCGGAAAAGATTTTTTTGAAAAAATCCCAAAGCCCCGGGGTCACAATTTCAGCAAAAATCTGACTTTTGGCAATTCACTCAAAAATGGTGCCAACCGGTTGCTAATGCTCCCCTGAAAGGTTTGGCAGTCGAAAGAGAAGGCTTTTTATCACAGGACAAGAAATCAGCCCTCAACAACTTAACCGGCGGAAAAAGATTTTTTTGAAAAAATCGCTAAGCCCCGGGGTCACAATTTCAGCAAAAATCTGACTTTTGTCAATTCACTCAAAAATGGTGCCAAACGCTTGAAAATGCTGCCCTGAAAGTTTTGGCAGTCGAAACAGAAGGCTTTTTATCACACGACAAGAAATCAGCCCTCAACAACTTAACCGGTGGAAAAGATTTTTTTGAAAAAATCGCTAAGCCCCGGGGTCACAATTTCAGGAAAAATCTGACTTTTGGCAATTCAGTCAAAAAATGGTTCCAAACGCTTGAAAATGCTCCCCTGAAAGGTTTGGCAGTTGAAACAGAAGTTTTTTTATCACAGGACAAGAAATCAGCCCTCAACAACTTAACCGGCGGAAAAAGATTTTTTTGAAAAAATCGCTAAGCCCCGGGGTCACAATTTCAGCAAAAATCTGACTTTTGGCAATTCAGTCAAAAATGGTTCCAACCGGTTGCTAATGCTCCCCTGAAAGGTTTGGCAGTCGAAACAGAAGGCTTTTTATCACAGGACAAGAAATCAGCCCTCAACAACTTAACCGGCGGAAAAAGATTTTTTTGAAAAAATCCCAAAGCCCCGGGGTCACAATTTCAGCAAAAATCTGACTTTTGTCAATTCACTCAAAAATGATGCCAAACGCTTGAAAATGCTGCCCTGAAAGTTTTGGCAGTCGAAACAGAAGGCTTTTTATCACAGGGCAAGAAATCAGCCCTCAACAACTTAACCGGTGGGAAAGATTTTTTTGAAAAAATCCCAAAGCCCCGGGGTCACAATTTCAGCAAAAATCTGACTTTTGGCAATTCACTCAAAAATGGTGCCAACCGGTTGCTAATGCTCCCCTGAAAGGTTTGGCAGTCGAAACAGAAGGCTTTTTATCACAGGACAAGAAATCAGCCCTCAACAACTTAACAGGCGGAAAAAGATTTTTTTGAAAAAATCGCTAAGCCCCGGGGTCACAATTTCAGCAAAAATCTGACTTTTGTCAATTCTGTCAAAAATGCTGCCAAACGCTTGAAAATGCTCCCCTGGAAGGTTTGGCAGTCGAAACAGAAGGCTTTTTATCACAGGACAAGAAATCAGCCCTCAACAACTTAACCGGTGGAAAAGATTTTTTTGAAAAAATCGCTAAGCCCCGGGGTCACAATTTCAGGAAAAATCTGACTTTTGGCAATTCAGTCAAAAATGGTTCCAAACGCTTGAAAATGCTCCCCTGAAAGGTTTGGCAGTTGAAACAGAAGTTTTTTTATCACACGACAAGAAATCAGCCCTCAACAACTTAACCGGTGGAAAAGATTTTTTTGAAAAAATCGCTAAGCCCCGGGGTCACAATTTCAGGAAAAATCTGACTTTTGGCAATTCAGTCAAAAATGGTTCCAAACGCTTGAAAATGCTCCCCTGAAAGGTTTGGCAGTTGAAACAGAAGTTTTTTTATCACAGGACAAGAAATCAGCCCTCAACAACTTAACCGGCGGAAAAAGATTTTTTTGAAAAAATCGCTAAGCCCCGGGGTCACAATTTCAGCAAAAATCTGACTTTTGGCAATTCAGTCAAAAATGGTTCCAACCGGTTGCTAATGCTCCCCTGAAAGGTTTGGCAGTCGAAACAGAAGGCTTTTTATCACAGGACAAGAAATCAGCCCTCAACAACTTAACCGGCGGAAAAAGATTTTTTTGAAAAAATCCCAAAGCCCCGGGGTCACAATTTCAGCAAAAATCTGACTTTTGTCAATTCACTCAAAAATGATGCCAAACGCTTGAAAATGCTGCCCTGAAAGTTTTGGCAGTCGAAACAGAAGGCTTTTTATCACAGGGCAAGAAATCAGCCCTCAACAACTTAACCGGTGGGAAAGATTTTTTTGAAAAAATCCCAAAGCCCCGGGGTCACAATTTCAGCAAAAATCTGACTTTTGGCAATTCACTCAAAAATGGTGCCAACCGGTTGCTAATGCTCCCCTGAAAGGTTTGGCAGTCGAAACAGAAGGCTTTTTATCACAGGACAAGAAATCAGCCCTCAACAACTTAACAGGCGGAAAAAGATTTTTTTGAAAAAATCGCTAAGCCCCGGGGTCACAATTTCAGCAAAAATCTGACTTTTGTCAATTCTGTCAAAAATGCTGCCAAACGCTTGAAAATGCTCCCCTGGAAGGTTTGGCAGTCGAAACAGAAGGCTTTTTATCACAGGACAAGAAATCAGCCCTCAACAACTTAACCGGTGGAAAAGATTTTTTTGAAAAAATCGCTAAGCCCCGGGGTCACAATTTCAGGAAAAATCTGACTTTTGGCAATTCAGTCAAAAATGGTTCCAAACGCTTGAAAATGCTCCCCTGAAAGGTTTGGCAGTTGAAACAGAAGTTTTTTTATCACAGGACAAGAAATCAGCCCTCAACAACTTAACCGGCGGAAAAAGATTTTTTTGAAAAAATCGCTAAGCCCCGGGGTCACAATTTCAGCAAAAATCTGACTTTTGGCAATTCAGTCAAAAATGGTGCCAACCGGTTGCTAATGCTCCCCTGAAAGGTTTGGCAGTCGAAACAGAAGGCTTTTTATCACAGGACAAGAAATCAGCCCTCAACAACTTAACCGGCGGAAAAAGATTTTTTTGAAAAAATCGCTAAGCCCCGGGGTCACAATTTCAGCAAAAATCTGACTTTTGTCAATTCTGTCAAAAATGCTGCCAAACGCTTGAAAATGCTCCCCTGGAAGGTTTGGCAGTCGAAACAGAAGGCTTTTTATCACAGGACAAGAAATCAGCCCTCAACAACTTAACCGGTGGAAAAGATTTTTTTGAAAAAATCGCTAAGCCCCGGGGTCACAATTTCAGGAAAAATCTGACTTTTGGCAATTCAGTCAAAAATGGTTCCAAACGCTTGAAAATGCTCCCCTGAAAGGTTTGGCAGTTGAAACAGAAGTTTTTTTATCACAGGACAAGAAATCAGCCCTCAACAACTTAACCGGCGGAAAAAGATTTTTTTGAAAAAATCGCTAAGCCCCGGGGTCACAATTTCAGCAAAAATCTGACTTTTGGCAATTCACTCAAAAATGGTGCCAACCGGTTGCTAATGCTCCCCTGAAAGGTTTGGCAGTCGAAACAGAAGGCTTTTTATCACAGGACAAGAAATCAGCCCTCAACAACTTAACCGGCGGAAAAAGATTTTTTTGAAAAAATCGCTAAGCCCCGGGGTCACAATTTCAGCAAAAATCTGACTTTTGTCAATTCACTCAAAAATGGTGCCAAACGCTTGAAAATGCTGCCCTGAAAGTTTTGGCAGTCGAAACAGAAGGCTTTTTATCACAGGGCAAGAAATCAGCCCTCAACAACTTAACCGGCGGAAAAGATTTTTTTGAAAAAATCCCAAAGCCCTGGGGTCACAATTTCAGCAAAAATCTGACTTTTGGCAATTCACTCAAAAATGGTGCCAACCGGTTGCTAATGCTCCCCTGAAAGGTTTGGCAGTCGAAACAAAAGGCTTTTTATCACAGGACAAGAAATCAGCCCTCAACAACTTAACCGGCGGAAAAAGATTTTTTTAAAAAAAATCCATAAGCCCCGGGGTCACAATTTCAGCAAAAATCTGACTTTTGTCAATTCACTCAAAAATGGTGCCAAACGCTTGAAAATGCTCCCCTGAAAGTTTTGGCAGTCGAAACAGAAGGCTTTTTATCACAGGACAAGAAATCAGCCCTCAACAACTTAACCGGCGGAAAAAGATTTTTTTGAAAAAATCGCTAATCCGCGGCGTCACAATTTCAGCAAAAATCTGACTTTTGGCAATTCAGTCAAAAATGGTGCCAACCGGTTGCAAATGCTCCCCTGGAATGTTTGGCAGTCGAAACAGAAGGCTTTTTATCACAGGACAAGAAATCAGCCCTCAACAACTTAACCGGCGGAAAAAGATTATTTTGAAAAAATCGCTAAGCCCCGGGGTCACAATTTCAGCAAAAATCTGACTTTTGGCAATTCAGTCAAAAATGGTGCCAACCGGTTGCTAATGCTCCCCTGAAAGGTTTGGCAGTCGAAACAGAAGGCTTTTTATCACAGGACAAGAAATCAGCCCTCAACAACTTAACCGGCGGAAAAAGATTTTTTTGAAAAAATCGCTAAGCCCCGGGGTCACAATTTCAGCAAAAATCTGACTTTTGTCAATTCACTCAAAAATGGTGCCAACCGGTTGCTAATGCTCCCCTGAAAGGTTTGGCAGTCGAAACAGAAGGCTTTTTATCACAGGACAAGAAATCAGCCCTCAACAACTTAACCGGCGGAAAAAGATTTTTTTGAAAAAATCGCTAAGCCCCGGGGTCACAATTTCAGCAAAAATCTGACTTTTGTCAATTCTGTCAAAAATGGTGCCAAACGCTTGAAAATGCTCCCCTGGAAGGTTTGGCAGTCGAAACAGAAGGCTTTTTATCACAGGACAAGAAATCAGCCCTCAACAACTTAACCGGTGGAAAAGATTTTTTTGAAAAAATCGCTGAGCCCCGGGGTCACAATTTCAGAAAAAATCTGACTTTTGGCAATTCAGTCAAAAATGGTTCCAAACGCTTGAAAATGCTCCCCTGAAAGGTTTGGCAGTTGAAACAGAAGTTTTTTTATCACAGGACAAGAAATCAGCCCTCATAAGATAAGATAATACTTTATTCGGCTATAAGCCCACAAGAAATCAGCCCTCAACAACTTAACCGGCGGAAAAAGATTTTTTTGAAAAAATCCCTAAGCCCCGGGGTCACAATTTCAGCAAAAATCTGACTTTTGGCAATTCAGTCAAAAATGGTGCCAACCGGTTGCAAATGCTCCCCTGAAAGGTTTGGCGTTCAAAACAGAAGGCTTTTTATCACAGGACAAGAAATCGGCCCTCAACAACTTAACCGGCGGAAATGATTTTTTTGAAAAAATCCCTAAGCCCCGGGGTCACAATTTCAGCAAAAATCTGACTTTTGGCAATTCAGTCAAAAATGGTGCCAACCGGTTGCTAATGCTCCCCTGAAAGGTTTGGCAGTCGAAACAGAAGGCTTTTTATCACAGGACAAGAAATCAGCCCTCAACAACTTAACCGGCGGAAAAAGATTTTTTTGAAAAAATCCCTAAGCCCTGGGGTCACAATTTCAGCAAAAATCTGACTTTTGGCAGTTTACTCAAAAATGGTGCCAACCCGTTGGTAATGCTCCCCTGAAAGGTTTAGCAGAAGAAACAGAAGGCTTTTTATCACAGGACAAGAAATTAGCCCTCAACAACTTAACCGGCGGAAAAATATTTATTTGAAAAAATCGCTAAACCCCGGGGTCACAATTTCAGCAAAAATCTGACTTTTGGCAATTCAGTCAAAAATGGTGCCAACCGGATGCAAATGCTCCCATGAAAGGTTTGGCGTTCAAAACGGAAGGCCTTGTATCCCAGGACAAGAAATCGGCCCTCAACAACTTAAACGGCGGAAAAGATATTTTTGAAAAAATCCCTAAGCCCCGGGGTCACAATTTCAGCAAAAATCTGACTTTTGGCAATTCAGTCAAAAATAGTTCCAAACGCTTGAAAATGCTCCCCTGAAAGTTTGGCAGTTGAAACAGAAGGCGTTTTATCACAGGACCAGAAATCGCCCCACAACAACTTAACCGGCGGAAAAGATTTTTTTAAAAAAATCCCTACACCCCGGGGTCACAATTTCAGCAAAAATCTGACTTTTGGCAATTCAGTCAAAAATGGTGCCAACCGGTTGCAAATGCTCCCCTGAAAGGTTTGGCGTTCAAAACAGAAGGCTTTTTATCACAGGACAACAAATCGGCCCTCAACAACTTAACCGGCGCAAAAGATATTTTTGAAAAAAACGCTAAGCCCCGGGGTCACAATTTCAGCAATAATCTGACTTTTGTCAATTCACTCAAAAATGGTGCCAAACGGTTGAAAATGCTCCCCTGAAAGTTTTGGCAGTCGAAACAGAAGGCTTTTTATCACAGGACAAGAAATCAGCCCTCAACAACTTAACCGGCCGAAAAGATTTTTTTGAAAAAATCCCTAAACCCCGGGGTCACAATTTCAGCAAAAATCTGACTTTTGGCAATTCAGTCAAAAATGGTGCCAAACGCTTGAAAATGCTCCCCTGAAAGGTTTGGCCGTCGAAACAGAAGTTTTTTTATCACAGGACAAGAAATCAGCCCTCAACAACTTAACCGGCGGAAAAAGATTTTTTTGAAAAAATCGCTAAGCCCCGGGGTCACAATTTCAGCAAAAATCTGACTTTTGGCAATTCAGTCAAAAATGGTGCCAACCGGTTGCTAATGCTCCCCTGAAAGGTTTGGCAGTCGAAAGAGAAGGCTTTTTATCACAGGACAAGAAATCAGCCCTCAACAACTTAACCGGCGGAAAAGATTTTTTTGAAAAAATCCCAAAGCCCCGGGGTCACAATTTCAGCAAAAATCTGACTTTTGGCAATTCAGTCAAAAATGGTGCCAACCGGTTGCTAATGCTCCCCTGAAAGGTTTGGCAGTCGAAAGAGAAGGCTTTTTATCACAGGACAAGAAATCAGCCCTCAACAACTTCACCGGCGGAAAAAGATTTTTTTGAAAAAATCGCTAAGCCCCGGGGTCACAATTTCAGCAAAAATCTGACTTTTGTCAATTCTGTCAAAAATGGTGCCAAACGCTTGAAAATGCTCCCCTGGAAGGTTTGGCAGTCGAAACAGAAGGCTTTTTATCACAGGACAAGAAATCAGCCCTCAACAACTTAACCGGCGGAAAAAGATTTTTTTGAAAAAATCCCTAAGCCCCGGAGTCACAATTTCAGCAAAAATCTGACTTTTGTCAATTCAGTCAAAAATGGTGCCAAACGCTTGAAAATGCTCCCCTGAAAGTTTTGGCAGTCGAAACAGAAGGCTTTTTATCACAGGACAAGAAATCAGCCCTCAACAACTTAACCGGCGGAAAAAGATTATTTTGAAAAAATCGCTAAGCCCCGGGGTCACAATTTCAGCAAAAATCTGACTTTTGGCAATTCAGTCAAAAATGGTGCCAACCGGTTGCTAATGCTCCCCTGAAAGGTTTGGCAGTCGAAACAGAAGGCTTTTTATCACAGGACAAGAAATCAGCCCTCAACAACTTAACCGGCGGAAAAAGATTATTTTGAAAAAATCGCTAAGCCCCGGGGTCACAATTTCAGCAAAAATCTGACTTTTGGCAATTCAGTCAAAAATGGTGCCAACCGGTTGCTAATGCTCCCCTGAAAGGTTTGGCAGTCGAAACAGAAGGCTTTTTATCACAGGACAAGAAATCAGCCCTCAACAACTTAACCGGCGGAAAAAGATTTTTTTGAAAAAATCGCTAAGCCCCGGGGTCACAATTTCAGCAAAAATCTGACTTTTGTCAATTCACTCAAAAATGATGCCAAACGCTTGAAAATGCTGCCCTGAAAGTTTTGGCAGTCGAAACAGAAGGCTTTTTATCACAGGGCAAGAAATCAGCCCTCAACAACTTAACCGGTGGAAAAGATTTTTTTGAAAAAATCCCAAAGCCCCGGGGTCACAATTTCAGCAAAAATCTGACTTTTGGCAATTCACTCAAAAATGGTGCCAACCGGTTGCTAATGCTCCCCTGAAAGGTTTGGCAGTCGAAACAGAAGGCTTTTTATCACAGGACAAGAAATCAGCCCTCAACAACTTGACCGGCGGAAAAAGATTTTTTTGAAAAAATCGCTAAGCCCCGGGGTCACAATTTCAGCAAAAATCTGACTTTTGTCAATTCACTCAAAAATGGTGCCAAACGCTTGAAAATGCTGCCCTGAAAGTTTTGGCAGTCGAAACAGAAGGCTTTTTATCACAGGGCAAGAAATCAGCCCTCAACAACTTAACCGGTGGAAAAGATTTTTTTGAAAAAATCGCTAAGCCCCGGGGTCACAATTTCAGGAAAAATCTGACTTTTGGCAATTCAGTCAAAAATGGTTCCAAACGCTTGAAAATGCTCCCCTGAAAGGTTTGGCAGTTGAAACAGAAGTTTTTTTATCACAGGACAAGAAATCAGCCCTCAACAACTTAACCGGCGGAAAAAGATTATTTTGAAAAAATCGCTAAGCCCCGGGGTCACAATTTCAGCAAAAATCTGACTTTTGGCAATTCAGTCAAAAATGGGGCCAACCGGTTGCTAATGCTCCCCTGAAAGGTTTGGCAGTCGAAACAGAAGGCTTTTTATCACAGGACAAGAAATCAGCCCTCAACAACTTAACCGGCGGAAAAAGATTTTTTTGAAAAAATCGCTAAGCCCCGGGGTCACAATTTCAGCAAAAATCTGACTTTTGTCAATTCACTCAAAAATGGTGCCAAACGCTTGAAAATGCTGCCCTGAAAGTTTTGGCAGTCGAAACAGAAGGCTTTTTATCACAGGGCAAGAAATCAGCCCTCAACAACTTAACCGGTGGAAAAGATTTTTTTGAAAAAATCCCAAAGCCCCGGGGTCACAATTTCAGCAAAAATCTGACTTTTGGCAATTCACTCAAAAATGGTGCCAACCGGTTGCTAATGCTCCCCTGAAAGGTTTGGCAGTCGAAACAGAAGGCTTTTTATCACAGGACAAGAAATCAGCCCTCAACAACTTGACCGGCGGAAAAAGATTTTTTTGAAAAAATCGCTAAGCCCCGGGGTCACAATTTCAGCAAAAATCTGACTTTTGTCAATTCACTCAAAAATGGTGCCAAACGCTTGAAAATGCTGCCCTGAAAGTTTTGGCAGTCGAAACAGAAGGCTTTTTATCACAGGGCAAGAAATCAGCCCTCAACAACTTAACCGGTGGAAAAGATTTTTTTGAAAAAATCGCTAAGCCCCGGGGTCACAATTTCAGCAAAAATCTGACTTTTGTCAATTCTGTCAAAAATGGTGCCAAACGCTTGAAAATGCTCCCCTGGAAGGTTTGGCAGTCGAAACAGAAGGCTTTTTATCACAGGACAAGAAATCAGCCCTCAACAACTTAACCGGTGGAAAAGATTTTTTTGAAAAAATCGCTAAGCCCCGGGGTCACAATTTCAGGAAAAATCTGACTTTTGGCAATTCAGTCAAAAATGGTTCCAAACGCTTGAAAATGCTCCCCTGAAAGGTTTGGCAGTTGAAACAGAAGTTTTTTTATCACAGGACAAGAAATCAGCCCTCAACAACTTAACCGGCGGAAAAAGATTTTTTTGAAAAAATCGCTAAGCCCCGGGGTCACAATTTCAGCAAAAATCTGACTTTTGGCAATTCACTCAAAAATGGTGCCAACCGGTTGCTAATGCTCCCCTGAAAGGTTTGGCAGTCGAAACAGAAGGCTTTTTATCACAGGACAAGAAATCAGTCCTCAACAACTTAACCGGCGGAAAAAGATTTTTTTTGAAAAAATCCCTAAGCCCCGGGGACACAATTTCAGCAAAAATCTGACTTTTGTCAATTCACTCAAAAATGGTGCCAAACGCTTGAAAATGCTCCCCTGAAAGTTTTGGCAGTCGAAACAGAAGGCTTTTTATCACAGGACAAGAAATCAGCCCTCAACAACTTAACCGGCGGAAAAAGATTTTTTTGAAAAAATCGCTAATCCGCGGGGTCACAATTTCAGGAAAAATCTGACTTTTGGCAATTCAGTCAAAATGGTGCCAACCGGTTGCAAATGCTCCCCTGGAATGTTTGGCAGTCGAAACAGAAGGCTTTTTATCACAGGACAAGAAATCAGCCCTCAACAACTTAACCGGCGGAAAAAGATTTTTTTGAAAAAATCGCTAAGCCCCGGGATCACAATTTCAGCAAAAATCTGACTTTTGTCAATTCACTCAAAAATGATGCCAAACGCTTGAAAATGCTGCCCTGAAAGTTTTGGCAGTCGAAACAGAAGGCTTTTTATCACAGGGCAAGAAATCAGCCCTCAACAACTTAACCGGTGAAAAGATTTTTTTGAAAAAATCCCAAAGCCCCGGGGTCACAATTTCAGCAAAAATCTGACTTTTGGCAATTCACTCAAAAATGGTGCCAACCGGTTGCTAATGCTCCCCTGAAAGGTTTGGCAGTCGAAACAGAAGGCTTTTTATCACAGGACAAGAAATCAGTCCTCAACAACTTAACCGGCGGAAAAAGATTTTTTTTGAAAAAATCCCTAAGCCCCGGGGACACAATTTCAGCAAAAATCTGACTTTTGTCAATTCACTCAAAAATGGTGCCAAACGCTTGAAAATGCTGCCCTGAAAGTTTTGGCAGTCGAAACAGAAGGCTTTTTATCACAGGGCAAGAAATCAGCCCTCAACAACTTAACCGGTGGAAAAGATTTTTTTGAAAAAATCCCAAAGCCCCGGGGTCACAATTTCAGCAAAAATCTGACTTTTGGCAATTCACTCAAAAATGGTGCCAACCGGTTGCTAATGCTCCCCTGAAAGGTTTGGCAGTCGAAACAGAAGGCTTTTTATCACAGGACAAGAAATCAGCCCTCAACAACTTGACCGGCGGAAAAAGATTTTTTTGAAAAAATCGCTAAGCCCCGGGGTCACAATTTCAGCAAAAATCTGACTTTTGTCAATTCACTCAAAAATGGTGCCAAACGCTTGAAAATGCTGCCCTGAAAGTTTTGGCAGTCGAAACAGAAGGCTTTTTATCACAGGGCAAGAAATCAGCCCTCAACAACTTAACCGGTGGAAAAGATTTTTTTGAAAAAATCGCTAAGCCCCGGGGTCACAATTTCAGCAAAAATCTGACTTTTGTCAATTCACTCAAAAATGGTGCCAAACGCTTGAAAATGCTGCCCTGAAAGTTTTGGCAGTCGAAACAGAAGGCTTTTTATCACAGGGCAAGAAATCAGCCCTCAACAACTTAACCGGTGGAAAAGATTTTTTTGAAAAAATCCCAAAGCCCCGGGGTCACAATTTCAGCAAAAATCTGACTTTTGGCAATTCACTCAAAAATGGTGCCAACCGGTTGCTAATGCTCCCCTGAAAGGTTTGGCAGTCGAAACAGAAGGCTTTTTATCACAGGACAAGAAATCAGCCCTCAACAACTTGACCGGCGGAAAAAGATTTTTTTGAAAAAATCGCTAAGCCCCGGGGTCACAATTTCAGCAAAAATCTGACTTTTGTCAATTCACTCAAAAATGGTGCCAAACGCTTGAAAATGCTGCCCTGAAAGTTTTGGCAGTCGAAACAGAAGGCTTTTTATCACAGGGCAAGAAATCAGCCCTCAACAACTTAACCGGTGGAAAAGATTTTTTTGAAAAAATCGCTAAGCCCCGGGGTCACAATTTCAGCAAAAATCTGACTTTTGTCAATTCTGTCAAAAATGGTGCCAAACGCTTGAAAATGCTCCCCTGGAAGGTTTGGCAGTCGAAACAGAAGGCTTTTTATCACAGGACAAGAAATCAGCCCTCAACAACTTAACAGGTGGAAAAGATTTTTTTGAAAAAATCGCTAAGCCCCGGGGTCACAATTTCAGGAAAAATCTGACTTTTGGCAATTCAGTCAAAAATGGTTCCAAACGCTTGAAAATGCTCCCCTGAAAGGTTTGGCAGTTGAAACAGAAGTTTTTTTATCACAGGACAAGAAATCAGCCCTCAACAACTTAACCGGCGGAAAAAGATTTTTTTGAAAAAATCGCTAAGCCCCGGGGTCACAATTTCAGCAAAAATCTGACTTTTGGCAATTCACTCAAAAATGGTGCCAACCGGTTGCTAATGCTCCCCTGAAAGGTTTGGCAGTCGAAACAGAAGGCTTTTTATCACAGGACAAGAAATCAGTCCTCAACAACTTAACCGGCGGAAAAAGATTTTTTTTGAAAAAATCCCTAAGCCCCGGGGACACAATTTCAGCAAAAATCTGACTTTTGTCAATTCACTCAAAAATGGTGCCAAACGCTTGAAAATGCTCCCCTGAAAGTTTTGGCAGTCGAAACAGAAGGCTTTTTATCACAGGACAAGAAATCAGCCCTCAACAAATTAACCGGCGGAAAAAGATTTTTTTGAAAAAATCGCTAATCCGCGGGGTCACAATTTCAGGAAAAATCTGACTTTTGGCAATTCAGTCAAAAATGGTGCCAACCGGTTGCAAATGCTCCCCTGGAATGTTTGGCAGTCGAAACAGAAGGCTTTTTATCACAGGGCAAGAAATCAGCCCTCAACAACTTAACCGGTGAAAAGATTTTTTTGAAAAAATCCCAAAGCCCCGGGGTCACAATTTCAGCAAAAATCTGACTTTTGGCAATTCAGTCAAAAATGGTGCCAACCGGTTGCTAATGCTCCCCTGAAAGGTTTGGCAGTCGAAACAGAAGGCTTTTTATCACAGGACAAGAAATCAGCCCTCAACAACTTAACCGGCGGAAAAAGATTTTTTTGAAAAAATCGCTAAGCCCCGGGGTCACAATTTCAGCAAAAATCTGACTTTTGTCAATTCTGTCAAAAATGGTGCCAAACGCTTGAAAATGCTCCCCTGGAAGGTTTGGCAGTCGAAACAGAAGGCTTTTTATCACAGGACAAGAAATCAGCCCTCAACAACTTAACTGGTGGAAAAGATTTCTTTGAAAAAATCGCTAAGCCCCGGGGTCACAATTTCAGGAAAAATCTGACTTTTGGCAATTCAGTCAAAAATGGTTCCAAACGCTTGAAAATGCTCCCCTGAAAGGTTTGGCAGTTGAAACAGAAGTTTTTTTATCACAGGACAAGAAATCAGCCCTCAACAACTTAACCGGCGGAAAAAGATTTTTTTGAAATATCGCTAAGCCCCGGGGTCACAATTTCAGCAAAAATCTGACTTTTGGCGATTCACTCAAAAATGGTGCCAACCGGTTGCTAATGCTCCCCTGAAAGGTTTGGCAGTCGAAACAGAAGGCTTTTTATCACAGGACAAGAAATCAGCCCTCAACTACTTAACCGGCGGAAAAAGATTTTTTTGAAAAAATCGCTAAGCCCCGGGGTCACAATTTCAGCAAAAATCTGACTTTTTTCAATTCACTCAAAAATGGTGCCAACCGGTTGCTAATGCTCCCCTGAAAGGTTTGGCAGTCGAAACAGAAGGCTTTTTATCACAGGACAAGAAATCAGCCCTCAACAACTTAACCGGCGGAAAAAGATTTTTTTTGAAAAAATCCCTAAGCCCCGGGGTCACAATTTCAGCAAAAATCTGACTTTTGGCAATTCAGTCAAAAATGGTGCCAAACGCTTGAAAATGCTCCCCTGAAAGGTTTGGCATTCGAAACAGAAGACTTTTTATCACAGGACAAGAAATCAGCCCTCAACAACTTAACCGGCAGAAAAAGATTTTTTTGAAAAAATCGCTAATCCGCGGGGTCACAATTTCAGCAAAAAACTGACTTTTGGCAATTCAGTCAAAAATGGTGCCAACCGGTTGCAAATGCTCCCCTGGAAGTTTTGGCAGTCGAAACAGAAGGCTTTTTATCACAGGACAAGAAATCAGCCCTCAACAACTTAACCGCCGGAAAAGATTTTTTTGAAAAAATCCCTAAGCCCCGGTGTCACAATTTCAGCAAAAATCTGACTTTTGGCAATTCAGTCAAACATGGTGCCAACCGGTTGCAAATGCTCCCCTGAAAGGTTTGGCGTTCAAAACAGAAGGCTTTTTATCACAGGACAAGAAATCAGCCCTCAACAACTTAACCGGCGGAAAAGATTTTTTTGAAAAAATCCCTAAGCCCCGGGGTCACAATTTCAGCAAAAATCTGACTTTGGCAATTCACTCAAAAATGGTGCCAAACGCTTGAAAATGCTCCCCTGAAAGTTTTGGCAGTCGAAACAGAAGGCTTTTTATCACAGGACAAGAAATCAGCCCTCAACAACTTAACCGGCGGAAAAGATTTTTTTGAAAAAATCCCAAAGCCCCGGGGTCACAATTTCAGCAAACATCTGACATTTGGCAATTCAGTCAAAAATGGTGCCAACCGGTTGCTAATGCTCCCCTGAAAGGTTTGTCAGTCGAACCAGAAGGCTTTTTATCACAGGACAAGAAATCAGCCCTCAACAACTTAACCGGCAGAAAAAGATTTTTTTGAAAAAATCGCTAATCCGCGGGGTCACAATTTCAGCAAAAAACTGACTTTTGGCAATTCAGTCAAAAATGGTGCCAACCGGTTGCAAATGCTCCCCTGGAAGTTTTGGCAGTCGAAACAGAAGGCTTTTTATCACAGGACAAGAAATCAGCCCTCAACAACTTTACCGGCGGAAAAGATTTTTTTGAAAAAATCGCTAAGCCCCGGAGTCACAATTTCAGCAAAAATCTGAGTTTTGGCAATTCAGTCAAACATGGTGCCAACCGGTTGCAAATGCTCCCCTGAAAGGTTTGGCGTTCAAAACAGAGGGCTTTTTATCACAGGATAAGAAATCGGCCCTCAACAACTTAAACGGCGGAAAAGATATTTTTGAAAAAAATCCCTAAGTCCCGGGGTCACAATTTCAGCAAAAATCTGACTTTTGGCAATTCAGTCAAAAATAGTTCCAAACGCTTGAAAATGCTCCCCTGAAAGTTTTGCAGTTGAAACAGAAGGCGTTTTATCACAGGACCAGAAATCGCCCCACAACAACTTAACCGGCGGAAAAGATTTTTTTAAAAAAATCCCTAAACCCCGGGGTCACAATTTCAGCAAAAATCTGACTTTTGGCAATTCAGTCAAAAATGGTGCCAACCGGTTGCAAATGCTCCCCTGAAAGGTTTGGCGCTCAAAACAGAAGGCTTTTTATCACAGGACAACAAATCGGCCCTCAACAACTTAACCGGCGGAAAAGATTTTTTTGAAAAAATCCCAAAGCCCCGGGGTCACAATTTCACCAAAAATCTGACTTTTGGCAATTCTGTCAAAAATGGTGCCAAACACTTGAAAATGCTCCCCTGGAAGGTTTGGCAGTCGAAACAGAAGGCTTTTTATCACAGGACAAGAAATCAGCCCTCAACAACTTAACCGGAGGAAAAGATTTTTTTGAAAAAATTGCTAAGCCCCGGGGTCACAATTTCAGGAAAAATCTGACTTTTGGCAATTCAGTCAAAAATGGTTCCAAACGCTTGAAAATGCTCCCCTGAAAGGTTTGGCCGTCGAAACAGAAGTTTTTTTATCACAGGACAAGAAATCAGCCCTCAACAACTTAACCGGCGGAAAAGATTTTTTTGAAAAAATCCCTAAGCCCTGGGGTCACAATTTCAGCAAAAATCTGACTTTTGGCAATTCACTCAACAATGGTGCCAAACGCTTGAAAATGCTCCCCTGAAAGGTTTGGCAGTCGAAAAAGAAGGCTTTTTATCACAGGACAAGAAATCAGCCCTCAACAACTTAACCGGCGGAAAAGATTTTTTTGAAAAAAATCCCTAAGTCCCGGGGTCACAATTTCAGCAAAAATCTGACTTTTGGCAATTCAGTCAAAAATAGTTCCAAACGCTTGAAAATGCTCCCCTGAAAGTTTTGCAGTTGAAACAGAAGGCGTTTTATCACAGGACCAGAAATCGCCCCACAACAACTTAACCGGCGGAAAAGATTTTTTGAAAAAAATCCCTAAGTCCCGGGGTCACAATTTCAGCAAAAATCTGACTTTTGGCAATTCAGTCAAAAATGGTGCCAACCGGTTGCAAATGCTCCCCTGAAAGGTTTGGCGCTCAAAACAGAAGGCTTTTTATCACAGGACAAGAAATCAGCCCTCAACAACTTAACCGGCGGAAAAGATTTTTTTGAAAAAATCCCTAAGCCCTGGGGTCACAATTTCAGCAAAAATCTGACTTTTGGCAATTCACTCAACAATGGTGCCAAACGCTTGAAAATGCTCCCCTGAAAGGTTTGGCAGTCGAAAAAGAAGGCTTTTTATCACAGGACAAGAAATCAGCCCTCAACAACTTAACCGGCGGAAAAGATTTTTTTGAAAAAAATCCCTAAGTCCCGGGGTCACAATTTCAGCAAAAATCTGACTTTTGGCAATTCAGTCAAAAATAGTTCCAAACGCTTGAAAATGCTCCCCTGAAAGTTTTGCAGTTGAAACAGAAGGCGTTTTATCACAGGACCAGAAATCGCCCCACAACAACTTAACCGGCGGAAAAGATTTTTTGAAAAAAATCCCTAAGTCCCGGGGTCACAATTTCAGCAAAAATCTGACTTTTGGCAATTCAGTCAAAAATGGTGCCAACCGGTTGCAAATGCTCCCCTGAAAGGTTTGGCGCTCAAAACAGAAGGCTTTTTATCACAGGACAAGAAATCAGCCCTCAACAACTTAACCGGCGGAAAAGATTTTTTTGAAAAAATCCCAAAGCCCCGGGGTCACAATTTCAGCAAAAATCTGACTTTTGGCAATTCTGTCAAAAATGGTGCCAAACACTTGAAAATGCTCCCCTGGAAGGTTTGGCAGTCGAAACAGAAGGCTTTTTATCACAGGACAAGAAATCAGCCCTCAACAACTTAACCGGAGGAAAAGATTTTTTTGAAAAAATTGCTAAGCCCCGGGGTCACAATTTCAGGAAAAATCTGACTTTTGGCAATTCAGTCAAAAATGGTGCCAAACGGTTGAAAATGCTCCCCTGAAAGGTTTGGCGTTCAAAACAGAAGGTTTTTTATCACAGGACAAGAAATCGGCCCTCAACAACTTAACCGGCGGAAAAGATTTTTTTGAAAAAATCCCTAAGCCCTGGGGTCACAATTTCAGCAAAAATCTGACTTTTGGCAATTCACTCAACAATGGTGCCAAACGCTTGAAAATGCTCCCCTGAAAGGTTTGGCAGTCGAAAAAGAAGGCTTTTTATCACAGGACAAGAAATCAGCCCTCAACAACTTAACCGGCGGAAAAGATTTTTTTGAAAAAATCCAAAAGCCCCGGGGTCACAATTTCAGCAAAAATCTTCCTTTTGGCAATTCATTCAAAAATGGTGCCAACCGGTTGCAAATGCTCCCCTGAAAGGTTTGGCGTTGAAAACAGAAGGCTTTTTATCACAGGACAAGAAATCGGCCCTCAATAACTTAACCGGCGGAAAAGATTTTTTTGAAAACATCCCTAAGCCCTGGGGTCACAATTACTGGAAAAATCTGACTTTTGGCAGTTTACTCAAAAATGGTGCCAACCGGTTGGTAATGCTCCCCTGAAAGGTTTAGCAGAAGAAACAGAAGGCTTTTTATCACAGGACAAGAAATTAGCCTTCAACAACTTAACCGGCGGAAAAATATTTTTTTGAAAAAATCGCTAAACCCCGGGGTCACAATTTCAGCAAAAATCTGACTTTTGGCAATTCAGTCAAAAATGGTGCCAACCGGTTGCAAATGCTCCCCTGAAAGGTTTGGCGCTCAAAACAGAAGGCTTTTTATCACAGGACAAGAAATCAGCCCTCAACAACTTAACCGGCGGAAAAGATTTTTTTGAAAAAATCCCAAAGCCCCGGGGTCACAATTTCAGCAAAAATCTGACTTTTGGCAATTCTGTCAAAAATGGTGCCAAACACTTGAAAATGCTCCCCTGGAAGGTTTGGCAGTCGAAACAGAAGGCTTTTTATCACAGGACAAGAAATCAGCCCTCAACAACTTAACCGGAGGAAAAGATTTTTTTGAAAAAATTGCTAAGCCCCGGGGTCACAATTTCAGGAAAAATCTGACTTTTGGCAATTCAGTCAAAAATGGTGCCAAACGGTTGAAAATGCTCCCCTGAAAGGTTTGGCGTTCAAAACAGAAGGTTTTTTATCACAGGACAAGAAATCGGCCCTCAACAACTTAACCGGCGGAAAAGATTTTTTTGAAAAAATCCCTAAGCCCTGGGGTCACAATTTCAGCAAAAATCTGACTTTTGGCAATTCACTCAACAATGGTGCCAAACGCTTGAAAATGCTCCCCTGAAAGGTTTGGCAGTCGAAAAAGAAGGCTTTTTATCACAGGACAAGAAATCAGCCCTCAACAACTTAACCGGCGGAAAAGATTTTTTTGAAAAAATCCAAAAGCCCCGGGGTCACAATTTCAGCAAAAATCTTCCTTTTGGCAATTCATTCAAAAATGGTGCCAACCGGTTGCAAATGCTCCCCTGAAAGGTTTGGCGTTGAAAACAGAAGGCTTTTTATCACAGGACAAGAAATCGGCCCTCAATAACTTAACCGGCGGAAAAGATTTTTTTGAAAACATCCCTAAGCCCTGGGGTCACAATTACTGGAAAAATCTGACTTTTGGCAGTTTACTCAAAAATGGTGCCAACCGGTTGGTAATGCTCCCCTGAAAGGTTTAGCAGAAGAAACAGAAGGCTTTTTATCACAGGACAAGAAATTAGCCTTCAACAACTTAACCGGCGGAAAAATATTTTTTTGAAAAAATCGCTAAACCCCGGGGTCACAATTTCAGCAAAAATCTGACTTTTGGCAATTCAGTCAAAAATGGTGCCAACCGGATGCAAATGCTCCCATGAAAGGTTTGGCGTTCAAAACGGAAGGCCTTGTATCCCAGGACAAGTAATCGGCCCTCAACAACTTAAACGGCGGAAAAGATATTTTTGAAAAAATCCCTAAGCCCCGGGGTCACAATTTCAGCAAAAATCTGACTTTTGGCAATTCAGTCAAAACTGGTGCCAAACGCTTGAAAATGCTCCCCTGAAAGGTTTGGCGTTCAAAACAGAAGGCTTTTTATCACAGGACAAGAAATCGGCCCTCAACAACTTAACCGGCGGAAAAGATTTTTTTGAAAAAATCCCTAAGCCCCGGGGTCACAATTTCAGCAAAAATCTGACTTTTGGCAATTCACTCAAAAATGGTGCCAAACGCTTGAAAATGCTCCCCTGAAAGGTTTGGCAGTCGAAACAGAAGGCTTTTTATCACAGGACAAGAAATCAGCCCTCAACAACTTAACCGGCGGAAAAAGATTTTTTTGAAAAAATCGCTAAGCCCCGGGGTCACAATTTCAGCAAAAATCTGACTTTTGGCAATTCAGTCAAAAATGGTGCCAACCGGATGCAAATGCTCCCATGAAAGGTTTGGCAGTCGAAACAGAAGGCTTTTTATCACAGGACAAGAAATCTGCCCTCAACAACTTAACCGGCGGAAAAGATTTTTTTGAAAAAATCGCTAAGCCCCGGGGTCACAATTTCAGCAAAAATCTGACTTTTGGCAATTCAGTCAAAAATGGTGCCAAACGGTTGAAAATGCTCCCCTGAAAGGTTTGGCGTTCAAAACAGAAGGCTTTTTATCACAGGACAAGAAATCGGCCCTCAACAACTTAACCGGCGGAAAAGATTTTTTTGAAAAAATCCCAAAGCCCCGGGGTCACAATTTCAGCAAAAATCTGACATTTGGCAATTCAGTCAAAAATGGTGCCAACCGGTTGCTAATGCTCCCCTGAAAGGTTTGTCAGTCGAACCAGAAGGCTTTTTATCACAGGACAAGAAATCAGCCCTCAACAACTTAACCGGCAGAAAAAGATTTTTTTGAAAAAATCGCTAATCCGCGGGGTCACAATTTCAGCAAAAAACTGACTTTTGGCAATTCAGTCAAAAATGGTGCCAACCGGTTGCAAATGCTCCCCTGGAAGTTTTGGCAGTCGAAACAGAAGGCTTTTTATCACAGGACAAGAAATCAGCCCTCAACAACTTAACCGGCGGAAAAGATTTTTTTGAAAAAATCGCTAAGCCCCGGAGTCACAATTTCAGCAAAAATCTGAGTTTTGCCAATTCAGTCAAACATGGTGCCAACCGGTTGCAAATGCTCCCCTGAAAGGTTTGGCGTTCAAAACAGAGGGCTTTTTATCACAGGATAAGAAATCGGCCCTCAACAACTTAACCGGCGGAAAAGATTTTTTTGAAAAAATCGCTAAGCCGCGGGGTCACAATTTCAGCAAAAATCTGACTTTTGGCAATTCAGTCAAAAATGGTGCCAAACGCTTGAAAATGCTCCCCTGAAAGGTTTGTCAGTCGAAACAGAAGGCCTTGTATCCCAGGACAAGAAATCGGCCCTCAACAACTTAAACGGCGGAAAAGATATTTTTGAAAAAAATCCCTAAGTCCCGGGGTCACAATTTCAGCAAAAATCTGACTTTTGGCAATTCAGTCAAAAATAGTTCCAAACGCTTGAAAATGCTCCCCTGAAAGTTTTGCAGTTGAAACAGAAGGCGTTTTATCACAGGACCAGAAATCGCCCCACAACAACTTAACCGGCGGAAAAGATTTTTTTAAAAAAATCCCTAAACCCCGGGGTCACAATTTCAGCAAAAATCTGACTTTTGGCAATTCAGTCAAAAATGGTGCCAACCGGTTGCAAATGCTCCCCTGAAAGGTTTGGCGCTCAAAACAGAAGGCTTTTTATCACAGGACAACAAATCGGCCCTCAACAACTTAACCGGCGGAAAAGATTTTTTTGAAAAAATCCCAAAGCCCCGGGGTCACAATTTCAGCAAAAATCTGACTTTTGGCAATTCTGTCAAAAATGGTGCCAAACACTTGAAAATGCTCCCCTGGAAGGTTTGGCAGTCGAAACAGAAGGCTTTTTATCACAGGACAAGAAATCAGCCCTCAACAACTTAACCGGAGGAAAAGATTTTTTTGAAAAAATTGCTAAGCCCCGGGGTCACAATTTCAGGAAAAATCTGACTTTTGGCAATTCAGTCAAAAATGGTTCCAAACGCTTGAAAATGCTCCCCTGAAAGGTTTGGCCGTCGAAACAGAAGTTTTTTTATCACAGGACAAGAAATCAGTCCTCAACAACTTAACCGGCGGAAAAAGATTTTTTTGAAAAAATCGCTAAGCCCCGGTGTCACAATTTCAGCAAAAATCTGACTTTTGGCAATTCAGTCAAAAATGGTGCCAAACGGTTGAAAATGCTCCGCTGAAAGGTTTGGCGTTCAAAACAGAAGGTTTTTTATCACAGGACAAGAAATCGGCCCTCAACAACTTAACCGGCGGAAAAGATTTTTTTGAAAAAATCCCTAAGCCCTGGGGTCACAATTTCAGCAAAAATCTGACTTTTGGCAATTCACTCAACAATGGTGCCAAACGCTTGAAAATGCTCCCCTGAAAGGTTTGGCAGTCGAAAAAGAAGGCTTTTTATCACAGGACAAGAAATCAGCCCTCAACAACTTAACCGGCGGAAAAGATTTTTTTGAAAAAATCCAAAAGCCCCGGGGTCACAATTTCAGCAAAAATCTTACTTTTGGCAATTCAGTCAAAAATGGTGCCAACCGGTTGCAAATGCTCCCCTGAAAGGTTTGGCGTTGAAAACAGAAGGCTTTTTATCACAGGACAAGAAATCGGCCCTCAACAACTTAACCGGCGGAAAAGATTTTTTTGAAAACATCCCTAAGCCCTGGGGTCACAATTTCAGGAAAAATCTGACTTTTGGCAGTTTACTCAAAAATGGTGCCAACCGGTTGGTAATGCTCCCCTGAAAGGTTTAGCAGAAGAAACAGAAGGCTTTTTATCACAGGACAAGAAATTAGCCCTCAACAACTTAACCGGCGGAAAAATATTTTTTTGAAAAAATCGCTAAACCCCGGGGTCACAATTTCAGCAAAAATCTGACTTTTGGCAATTCAGTCAAAAATGGTGCCAACCGGATGCAAATGCTCCCATGAAAGGTTTGGCGTTCAAAACGGAAGGCCTTGTATCCCAGGACAAGTAATCGGCCCTCAACAACTTAAACGGCGGAAAAGATATTTTTGAAAAAATCCCTAAGCCCCGGGGTCACAATTTCAGCAAAAATCTGACTTTTGGCAATTCACTCAAAAATGGTGCCAAACGCTTGAAAATGCTCCCCTGAAAGGTTTGGCAGTCGAAACAGAAGGCTTTTTATCACAGGACAAGAAATCAGCCCTCAACAACTTAACCGGCGGAAAAAGATTTTTTTGAAAAAATCGCTAAGCCCCGGGGTCACAATTTCAGCAAAAATCTGACTTTTGGCAATTCAGTCAAAAATGTTGCCAACCGGATGCAAATGCTCCCATGAAAGGTTTGGCAGTCGAAACAGAAGGCTTTTTATCACAGGACAAGAAATCTGCCCTCAACAACTTAACCGGCGGAAAAGATTTTTTTGAAAAAATCGCTAAGCCCCGGGGTCACAATTTCAGCAAAAATCTGACTTTTGGCAATTCAGTCAAAAATGGTGCCAAACGGTTGAAAATGCTCCCCTGAAAGGTTTGGCGTTCAAAACAGAAGGCTTTTTATCACAGGACAAGAAATCGGCCCTCAACAACTTAACCGGCGGAAAAGATTTTTTTGAAAAAATCCCTAAGCCCCGGGGTCACAATTTCAGCAAAAATCTGACTTTTGGCAATTCACTCAAAAATGGTGCCAACCGGTTGCTAATGCTCCCCTGAAAGGTTTGGCAGTCGAAACAGAAGGCTTTTTATCACAGGACAAGAAATCAGCCCTCAACAACTTAACCGGCGGAAAAAGATTTTTTTGAAAAAATCGCTAAGCCCCGGGGTCACAATTTCAGCAAAAATCTGACTTTTGGCAATTCAGTCAAAAATGGTGCCAACCGGATGCAAATGCTCCCATGAAAGGTTTGGCAGTCGAAACAGAAGGCTTTTTATCACAGGACAAGAAATCTGCCCTCAACAACTTAACAGGCGGAAAAGATTTTTTTGAAAAAATCGCTAAGCCCCGGGGTCACAATTTCAGCAAAAATCTGACTTTTGTCAATTCACTCAATAATGGTGCCAAACGCTTGAAAATGCTCCCCTAAAAGTTTTGGCAGTCGAAACAGAAGGCTTTTTATCACAGGACAAGAAATCAGCCCTCAACAACTTAACCGGCGGAAAAAGATTTTTTTGAAAAAATCCGTAAGCCGCGGACAATTTCAGCAAAAATCTGACTTTTGTCAATTCACTCAAAAATGGTGCCAAACGCTTGAAAATGCTCCCCTGAAAGTTTTGGCAGTCGAAACAGAAGGCTTTTTATCACAGGACAAGAAATCAGCCCTCAACAACTTAACCGGCGGAAAAGATTTTTTTGAAAAAATCGCTAAGCCCCGGAGTCACTATTTCAGCAAAAATCTGACTTTTGGCAATTCAGTCAAAAATGGTGCCAACTGGTTGTAAATGCTCCCGTGAAAGGTTTGTCAGTCGAAACAGAAGGCCTTTTATCACAGGACAAGAAATCGGCCCTCAAAAACTTAACCGGCGGAAAAGATTTTTTTGAAAAAATCGCTAAGCCCCGGAGTCACAATTTCAGCAAAAATCTTACTTTTGGCAATTCAGTCAAAAATGGTGCCAACCGGTTGCAAATGCTCCCCTGAAAGGTTTGGCGTTCAAAACAGAAGGCTTTTTATCACAGGATAAGAAATCGGCCCTCAACAACTTAACCGGCGGAAAAGATTTTTTTGAAAAAATCGCTAAGCCCCGGGGTCACAATTTCAGCAAAAATCTGACTTTTGGCAATTCAGTCAAAAATGGTGCCAACCGGTTGCAAATGCTCCCCTGAAAGGTTTGGCGTTCAAAACAGAAGGCTTTTTATCACAGGATAAGAAATCGGCCCTCAACAACTTAACCGGCGGAAAAGATTTTTTTGAAAAAATCGCTAAGCCCCGGGGTCACAATTTCAGCAAAAATCTGACTTTTGGCAGTTTACTCAAAAATGGTGCCAACCGGTTGGTAATGCTCCCCTGAAAGGTTTAGCAGAAGAAATAGAAGGCTTTTTATCACAGGACAAGAAATTAGCCCTCAACAACTTAACCGGCGGAAAAATATTTTTTTGAAAAAATCGCTAAACCCCGGGGTCACAATTTCAGCAAAAATCTGACTTTTGGCAATTCAGTCAAAAATGGTGCCAACCGGATGCAAATGCTCCCATGAAAGGTTTGGCAGTCGAAACAGAAGGCTTTTTATCACAGGACAAGAAATCGGCCCTCAACAACTTAACCGGCGGAAAAAGATTTTTTTGAAAAAATCGCTAAGCCCCGGGGTCACAATTTCAGCAAAAATCTGACTTTTGGCAATTCAGTCAAAAATGGTGCCAAACGGTTGAAAATGCTCCACTGAAAGGTTTGGCGTTCAAAACAGAAGGCTTTTTATCACAGGACAAGAAATCGGCCCTCAACAACTTAACCGGCGGAAAAGATTTTTTTGAAAAAATCCCAAAGCCCCGGGGTCACAATTTCAGCAAAAATCTGACTTTTGGCAATTCAGTCACAAATGGTGCCAACCGGTTGCTAATGCTCCCCTGAAAGGTTTGGCAGTCGAAACAGAAGGCTTTTTATCACAGGACAAGAAATCAGCCCTCAACAACTTAACCGGCGGAAAAAGATTTTTTTGAAAAAATCCCTAAGCCCCGGGGTCACGATTTTAGCAATAATCTGACTTTTGTCAATTCACTCAAAAATGGTGCCAAACGCTTGAAATGCTCCCCTGAAAGTTTTCTCAGTCAAAACAGAAGGCTTTTTATCACAGGACAAGAAATCAGCCCTCAACAACTTAACCGGCGGAAAAGATTTTTTTGAAAAAATCCCAAAGCCCCGGGGTCACAATTTCAGCAAAAATCTGACTTTTGTCAATTCACTCAAAAATGGTGCCAAACGCTTGAAAATGCTGCCCTGAAAGTTTTGGCAGTCGAAACAGAAGGCTTTTTATCACAGGGCAAGAAATCAGCCCTCAACAACTTAACCGGTGGAAAAGATTTTTTTGAAAAAAACCCAAAGCCCCGGGGTCACAATTTCAGCAAAAATCTGACTTTTGTCAATTCACTCAAAAATGGTGCCAAACGCTTGAAAATGCTCCCCTGAAAGTTTTGGCAGTCGAAACAGAAGGCTTTTTATCACAGGACAAGAAATCAGCCCTCAACAACTTAACCGGCGGAAAAGATTTTTTTGAAAAAATCCCAAAGCCCCGGGGTCACAATTTCAGCAAAAATCTGACTTTTGGCAATTCAGTCAAAAATGGTGCCAACCGATTGCTAATGCTCCCCTGAAAGGTTTGGCAGTCGAAACAGAAGGCTTTTTAACACAGGACAAGAAATCAGCCCTCAACAACTTAACCGGCGTAAAAAGATTTTTTTGAAAAAATCCCTAAGCCCCGGGGTCACGATTTTAGCAATAATCTGACTTTTGTCAATTCACTCAAAAATGGTGCCAAACGCTTGAAATGCTCCCCTGAAAGTTTTCTCAGTCAAAACAGAAGGCTTTTTATCACAGGGCAAGAAATCAGCCCTCAACAACTTAACCGCCGGAAAAGATTTTTTTGAAAAAATCGCTAATCACCGGGGTCACAATTTCAGCAAAAATCTGACTTTTGGCAATTCACTCAAAAATGGTGCCAACCGGTTGCAAATGCTCCCCTGGAAGGTTTGGCAGTCGAAACAGAAGGCTTTTTATCACAGGACAAGAAATCGGCCCTCAACAACTTAACCGGCGGAAAAAGATTTTTTTGAAAAAATCCCAAAGCCCCGGGGTCACAATTTCAGCAAAAATCTGACTTTTGGCAATTCAGTCAAAAATGGTGCCAACCGTTTGCTAATGCTCCCCTGAAAGGTTTGGCAGTTGAACCAGAAGGCTTTTTATCACAGGACAAGAAATCAGCCCTCAACAACTTAACCGGCAGAAAAAGATTTTTTTGAAAAAATCGCTAATCCCCGGGGTCACAATTTCAGCAAAAATCTGACTTTTGTCAATTCACTCAATAATGGTGCCAAACGCTTGAAAATGCTCCCCTGAAAGTTTTGGCAGTCGAAACAGAAGACTTTTTATCACAGGACAAGAAATCAGCCCTCAACAACTTAACCGGCGGAAAAGATTTTTTTGAAAAAATCCCAAAGCCCCGGGGTCACAATTTCAGCAAAAATCTGACTTTTGGCAATTCACTCAAAAATGGTGCCAAACGCTTGAAAATGCTCCCCTGAAAGTTTTGGCAGTCGAAACAGAAGGCTTTTTATCACAGGACAAGAAATCGGCCCTCAACAACTTAACCGGCGGAAAAGATTTTTTTGAAAAAATCCCAAAGCCCCGGGGTCACAATTTCAGCAAAAATCTGACTTTTGGCAATTCATTCAAAAATGGTGCCAAGCGGTTGCTAATGCTCCCCTGAAAGGTTTGGCAGTCGAAACAGAAGGCTTTTTATCACAGGACAAGAAATCAGCCCTCAACAACGTAACCGGCGGAAAAGATTTTTTTGAAAAAATCGCTAAGCCCCGGGGTCACAATTTCAGGAAAAATCTGACTTTTGGCAATTCAGTCAAAAATGGTTCCAAACGCTTGAAAATGCTCCCCTGAAAGGTTTGGCAGTCGAAACAGAAGTTTTTTTATCACATGACAATAAATCAGCCCTCAACAACTTAACCGGCGGAAAAAGATTTTTTTGAAAAAATCGCTAAGCCCCGGGGTCACAATTTCAGCAAAAATCTGACTTTTGGCAATTCAGTCAAAAATGGTGCCAAACGGTTGAAAATGCTCCCCTGAAAGGTTTGGCGTTCAAAACAGAAGGCTTTTTATCACAGGACTAAATCGGCCCTCAACAACTTAACCGGCGGAAAAGATTTTTTTGAAAAAATCCCAAAGCCCCGGGGTCACAATTTCAGCAAAAATCTGACTTTTGGCAATTCAGTCAAAAATGGTGCCAACTGGTTGCTAATGCTCCCCTGAAAGGTTTGGCAGTCGAAACAGAAGTTTTTTTATCACAGGACAAGAAATCAGCCCTCAACAACTTAACCGGCGGAAAAAGATTTTTTTGAAAAAATCGCTAAGCCCCGTGGTCACAATTTCAGCAAAAATCTGACTTTTGGCAATTCAGTCAAAAATGGTGCCAACCGCTTGCTAATGCTCCCCTGAAAGGTTTGGCAGTTGAACCAGAAGGCTTTTTATCACAGGGCAAGAAATCAGCCCTCAACAACTTAACCGGCAGAAAAAGATTTTTTTGAAAAAATCGCTAATGCCCGGGGTCACAATTTCAGCAAAAATCTGACTTTTGGCAATTCAGTCAAAAATGGTGCCAACCGGTTGCAAATGCTCCCCTGGAAGGTTTGGCAGTCGAAACAGAAGGCTTTTTATCACAGGACAAGAAATCGGCCCTCAACAACTTAACCGGCGGAAAAAGATTTTTTTGAAAAAATCCCAAAGCCCCGGGGTCACAATTTCAGCAAATATCTGACTTTTGGCAATTCACTCAAAAATGGTGCCAACCGGTTGCAAATGCTCCCCTGGAAGGTTTGGCAGTCGAAACAGAAGGCTTTTTATCACAGGACAAGAAATCGGCCCTCAACAACTTAACCGGCGGAAAAGATTTTTTTGAAAAAATCCCAAAGCCCCGGGGTCACAATTTCAGCAAAAATCTGACTTTTGGCAATTCAGTCAAAAATGGTGCCAAACGGTTGAAAATGCTCCCCTGAAAGGTTTGGCGTTCAAAACAGAAGGCTTTTTATCACAGGACAAGAAATTGGCCCTCAACAACTTAACCGGCGGAAAAGATTTTTTTGAAAAAATCCCAAAGCCCCGGGGTCACAATTTCAGCAAAAATCTGACTTTTGGCAATTCAGTCAAAAATGGTGCCAAGCGGTTGCTAATGCTCCCCTGAAAGGTTTGGCAGTCGAAACAGAAGGCTTTTTATCACAGGACAAGAAATCAGCCCTCAACAACTTAACCGGCGGAAAAGATAATTTTGAAAAAATCGCTAAGCCCCGGGGTCACAATTTCAGCAAAATTCTGCCTTTTGGCAATTCAGTCAAAAATGGTGCCAACCGGTTGCAAATGCTCCCCTGAAAGGTTTGGCGTTCAAAACAGAAGGCTTTTTATCACAGGACAAGAAATCAGCCCGCAACAACTTAACCGGCGGAAAAAGATTTTTTTGAAAAAATCGCTAAGCCCCGGGGTCACAATTTCAGCAAAAATCTGACTTTTGGCAATTCAGTCAAAAATGGTGCCAACCGGTTGCAAATGCTCCCCTGAAAGGTTTGGCGTTCAAAACAGAAGGCTTTTTATCACAGGACTAAATCGGCCCTCAACAACTTAACCGGCGGAAAAGATTTTTTTGAAAAAATCCCAAAGCCCCGGGGTCACAATTTCAGCAAAAATCTGACTTTTGGCAATTCAGTCAAAAATGGTGCCAACCGGTTGCTAATGCTCCCCTGAAAGGTTTGGCAGTTGAACCAGAAGGCTTTTTATCACAGGGCAAGAAATCAGCCCTCAACAACTTAACCGGCAGAAAAAGATTTTTTTGAAAAAATCGCTAATGCCCGGGGTCACAATTTCAGCAAAAATCTGACTTTTGGCAATTCAGTCAAAAATGGTGCCAACCGGTTGCAAATGCTCCCCTGGAAGGTTTGGCAGTCGAAACAGAAGGCTTTTTATCACAGGACAAGAAATCGGCCCTCAACAACTTAACCGGCGGAAAAAGATTTTTTTGAAAAAATCCCAAAGCCCCGGGGTCACAATTTCAGCAAATGTCTGACTTTTGGCAATTCACTCAAAAATGGTGCCAACCGGTTGCAAATGCTCCCCTGGAAGGTTTGGCAGTCGAAACAGAAGGCTTTTTATCACAGGACAAGAAATCGGCCCTCAACAACTTAACCGGCGCAAAAGATTTTTTTGAAAAAATCGCTAAGCCCCGGGGTCACAATTTCAGCAAAAATCTGACTTTTGGCAATTCAGTCAAAAATGGTGCCAAACGGTTGAAAATGCTCCCCTGAAAGGTTTGGCGTTCAAAACAGAAGGCTTTTTATCACAGGACAAGAAATTGGCCCTCAACAACTTAACCGGCGGAAAAGATTTTTTTGAAAAAATCCCAAAGCCCCGGGGTCACAATTTCAGCAAAAATCTGACTTTTGGCAATTCAGTCAAAAATGGTGCCAACCGGTTGCTAATGCTCCCCTGAAAGGTTTGGCAGTTGAACCAGAAGGCTTTTTATCACAGGGCAAGAAATCAGCCCTCAACAACTTAACCGGCAGAAAAAGATTTTTTTGAAAAAATCGCTAATGCCCGGGGTCACAATTTCAGCAAAAATCTGACTTTTGGCAATTCAGTCAAAAATGGTGCCAACCGGTTGCAAATGCTCCCCTGGAAGGTTTGGCAGTTGAAACAGAAGGCTTTTTATCACAGGACAAGAAATCGGCCCTCAACAACTTAACCGGCGGAAAAAGATTTTTTTGAAAAAATCCCAAAGCCCCGGGGTCACAATTTCAGCAAATATCTGACTTTTGGCAATTCAGTCAAAAATGGTGCCAACCGGTTGCAAATGCTCCCCTGGAAGGTTTGGCAGTCGAAACAGAAGGCTTTTTATCACAGGACAAGAAATCGGCCCTCAACAACTTAACCGGCGCAAAAGATTTTTTTGAAAAAATTGCTAAGCCCCGGGGTCACAATTTCAGCAAAAATCTGACTTTTGGCAATTCAGTCAAAAATGGTGCCAAACGGTTGAAAATGCTCCCCTGAAAGGTTTGGCGTTCAAAACAGAAGGCTTTTTATCACAGGACAAGAAATTGGCCCTCAACAACTTAACCGGCGGAAAAGATTTTTTTGAAAAAATCCCAAAGCCCCGGGGTCACAATTTCAGCAAAAATCTGACTTTTGGCAATTCAGTCAAAAATGGTGCCAAGCGGTTGCTAATGCTCCCCTGAAAGGTTTGGCAGTCGAAACAGAAGCCTTTTTATCACAGGACAAGAAATCAGCCCTCAACAACTTAACCGGCGGAAAAGATAATTTTGAAAAAATCGCTAAGCCCCGGGGTCACAATTTCAGCAAAATTCTGCCTTTTGGCAATTCAGTCAAAAATGGTGCCAACCGGTTGCAAATGCTCCCCTGAAAGGTTTGGCGTTCAAAACAGAAGGCTTTTTATCACAGGACAAGAAATCAGCCCTCAACAACTTAACCGGCGGAAAAAGATTTTTTTGAAAAAATCGCTAAGCCCCGGGGTCACAATTTCAGCAAAAATCTGACTTTTGGCAATTCAGTCAAAAATGGTGCCAAACGGTTGAAAATGCTCCCCTGAAAGGTTTGGCGTTCAAAACAGAAGGCTTTTTATCACACGACAAGAAATCGGCCCTCAACAACTTAACCGGCGGAAAAGATTTTTTTGAAAAAATTCCAAAGCCCCGGGGTCACAATTTCAGGAAAAATCTGACTTTTGGCAATTCAGTCAAAAATGGTGCCAAACGCTTGAAAATGGTCCCCTGAAAGGTTTGGCTGTTGAAACAGAAGGCTTTTTATCACAGGACAACAAATCAGCCCTCAACAACTTAACCGGCGGAAAAAGATTATTTTGAAAAAATCGCTAAGCCCCGGGGTCACAATTTCAGCAAAATTCTGCCTTTTGGCAATTCAGTCAAAAATGGTGCCAACCGGTTGCAAATGCTCCCCTGAAAGGTTTGGCGTTCAAAACAGAAGGCTTTTTATCACAGGACAAGAAATTGGCCCTCAACAACTTAACCGGCGGAAAAGATTTTTTTGAAAAAATCCCCAAAGCCCCGGGGTCACAATTTCAGCAAAAATCTGACTTTTGGCAATTCAGTCAAAAATGGTGCCAACCGGTTGCTAATGCTCCCCTGAAAGGTTTGGCAGTTGAACCAGAAGGCTTTTTATCACAGGGCAAGAAATCAGCCCTCAACAACTTAACCGGCAGAAAAAGATTTTTTTGAAAAAATCGCTAATGCCCGGGGTCACAATTTCAGCAAAAATCTGACTTTTGGCAATTCAGTCAAAAATGGTGCCAACCGGTTGCAAATGCTCCCCCTGGAAGGTTTGGCAGTTGAAACAGAAGGCTTTTTATCACAGGACAAGAAATCGGCCCTCAACAACTTAACCGGCGGAAAAAGATTTTTTTGAAAAAATCCCAAAGCCCCGGGGTCACAATTTCAGCAAATATCTGACTTTTGGCAATTCACTCAAAAATGGTGCCAACCGGTTGCAAATGCTCCCCTGGAAGGTTTGGCAGTCGAAACAGAAGGCTTTTTATCACAGGACAAGAAATCGGCCCTCAAACAACTTAACCGGCGCAAAAGATTTTTTTGAAAAAATCGCTAAGCCCCGGGGTCACAATTTCAGCAAAAATCTGACTTTTGGCAATTCAGTCAAAAATGGTGCCAAACGGTTGAAAATGCTCCCCTGAAAGGTTTGGCGTTCAAAACAGAAGGCTTTTTATCACAGGACAAGAAATTGGCCCTCAACAACTTAACCGGCGGAAAAGATTTTTTTGAAAAAATCCCAAAGCCCCGGGGTCACAATTTCAGCAAAAATCTGACTTTTGGCAATTCAGTCAAAAATGGTGCCAAGCGGTTGCTAATGCTCCCCTGAAAGGTTTGGCAGTCGAAACAGAAGCCTTTTTATCACAGGACAAGAAATCAGCCCTCAACAACTTAACCGGCGGAAAAGATAATTTTGAAAAAATCGCTAAGCCCCGGGGTCACAATTTCAGCAAAATTCTGCCTTTTGGCAATTCAGTCAAAAATGGTGCCAACCGGTTGCAAATACTCCCGTGAAAGGTTTGGCGTTCAAAACAGAAGGCTTTTTATCACAGGACAAGAAATCAGCCCTCAACAACTTAACCGGCGGAAAAAAGATTTTTTTGAAAAAATCGCTAAGCCCCGGGGTCACAATTTCAGCAAAAATCTGACTTTTGGCAATTCAGTCAAAAATGGTGCCAAACGGTTGAAAATGCTCCCCTGAAAGGTTTGGCGTTCAAAACAGAAGGCTTTTTATCACACGACAAGAAATCGGCCCTCAACAACTTAACCGGCGGAAAGATTTTTTGAAAAATTCCAAAGCCCCGGGGTCACAATTTCAGGAAAAATCTGACTTTTGGCAATTCAGTCAAAAATGGTGCCAAACGCTTGAAAATGGTCCCCTGAAAGGTTTGGCTGTTGAAACAGAAGGCTTTTTATCACAGGACAACAAATCAGCCCTCAACAACTTAACCGGCGGAAAAAGATTATTTTGAAAAAATCGCTAAGCCCCGGGGTCACAATTTCAGCAAAATTCTGCCTTTTGGCAATTCAGTCAAAAATGGTGCCAACCGGTTGCAAATGCTCCCCTGAAAGGTTTGGCGTTCAAAACAGAATGCTTTTTATCACAGGACAAGAAATCAGCCCTCAACAACTTAACCGGCGGAAAAAGATTTTTTTGAAAAAATCGCTAAGCCCCGGGGTCACAATTTCAGCAAAAATCTGACTTTTGGCAATTCATTCAAAAATGGTGCCAACCGGTTGCTAATGCTCCCCTGAAAGGTTTGGCAGTCGAAACAGAAGGCTTTTTATCACAGGACAAGAAATCAGCCCTCAACAACTTAACCGGCAGAAAAAGATTTTTTTGAAAAAATCGCTAATGCCCGGGGTCACAATTTCAGCAAAAATCTGACTTTTGGCAATTCAGTCAAAAATGGTGCCAACCGGTTGCAAATGCTCCCCTGAAAGGTTTGGCGTTCAAAACAGAAGGCTTTTTATCACAGGACAAGAAATCAGCCCTCAACAACTTAACCGGCGGAAAAAGATTATTTCGAAAAAATCCCTAAGCCCCGGGGTCACAATTTCAGCAAAATTCTGCCTTTTGGCAATTCAGTCAAAAATGGTGCCAACCGGTTGCAAATGCTCCCCTGAAAGGTTTGGAGTTCAAAACAGAATGCTTTTTATCACAGGACAAGAAATCAGCCCTCAACAACTTAACCGGCGGAAAAAGATTTTTTTGAAAAAATCGCTAAGCCCCGGGGTCACAATTTCAGCAAAAATCTGACTTTTGGCAATTCACTCAAAAATGGTGCGAACCGGTTGCAAATGCTCCCCTGAAAGGTTTGGCAGTCGAAACAGAAGGCTTTTTATCACAGGACAAGAAATCGGCCCTCAACAACTTAACCGGCAGAAAAAGATTTTTTTGAAAAAATCGCTAATGCCCGGGGTCACAATTTCAGCAAAAATCTGACTTTTGGCAATTCAGTCAAAAATGGTGCCAACCGGTTGCTAATGCTCCCCTGAAAGGTTTGGCAGTTGAACCAGAAGGCTTTTTATCACAGGACAAGAAATCAGCCCTCAACAACTTAACCGGCAGAAAAAATTTTTTTTTGAAAAAATCGCTAATGCCCGGGGTCACAATTTCAGCAAAAATCTGACTTTTGGCAATTCAGTCAAAAATGGTGCCAACCGGTTGCAAATGCTCCCCTGGAAGGTTTGGCAGTCGAAACAGAAGGCTTTTTATCACAGGACAAGAAATCGGCCCTCAACAACTTAACCGGCGGAAAAAGATTTTTTTGAAAAAATCCCAAAGCCCCGGGGTCACAATTTCAGCAAATATCTGACTTTTGGCAATTCACTCAAAAATGGTGCCAACCGGTTGCAAATGCTCCCCTGGAAGGTTTGGCAGTCGAAACAGAAGGCTTTTTATCACAGGACAAGAAATCGGCCCTCAACAACTTAACCGGCGGAAAAGTTTTTTTGAAAAAATCGCTAAGCCCCGGGGTCACAATTTCAGCAAAAATCTGACTTTTGGCAATTCAGTCAAAAATGGTGCCAAACGGTTGAAAATGCTCCCCTGAAAGGTTTGGCGTTCAAAACAGAAGGCTTTTTATCACAGGACAAGAAATCGGCCCTCAACAACTTAACCGGCGGAAAAGATTTTTTTGAAAAAATCCCAAAGCCCCGGGGTCACAATTTCAGCAAAAATCTGACTTTTGGCAATTCATTCAAAAATGGTGCCAAGCGGTTGCTAATGCTCCCCTGAAAGGTTTGGCAGTCGAAACAGAAGGCTTTTTATCACAGGACAAGAAATCAGCCCTCAACAACTTAACCGGCGGAAAAGATTATTTTGAAAAAATCGCTAAGCCCCGGGGTCACAATTTCAGCAAAATTCTGCCTTTTGGCAATTCAGTAAAAAATGGTGCCAACCGGTTGCAAATGCTCCCCTGAAAGGTTTGGCGTTCAAAACAGAAGGCTTTTTATCACAGGACAAGAAATCAGCCCTCAACAACTTAACCGGCGGAAAAAGATTTTTTTGAAAAAATCGCTAAGCCCCGGGGTCACAATTTCAGCAAAAATCTGACTTTTGGCAATTCATTCAAAAATGGTGCCAACCGGTTGCTAATGCTCCCCTGAAAGGTTTGGCAGTCGAAACAGAAGGCTTTTTATCACAGGACAAGAAATCAGCCCTCAACAACTTAACCGGCAGAAAAAGATTTTTTTGAAAAAATCGCTAATGCCCGGGGTCACAATTTCAGCAAAAATCTGACTTTTGGCAATTCAGTCAAAAATGGTGCCAACCGGTTGCAAATGCTCCCCTGGAAGGTTTGGCAGTCGAAACAGAAGGCTTTTTATCACAGGACAAGAAATCAGCCCTCAACAACTTAACCGGCAGAAAAAGATTTTTTTGAAAAAATCGCTAATGCCCGGGGTCACAATTTCAGCAAAAATCTGACTTTTGGCAATTCAGTCAAAAATGGTGCCAACCGGTTGCAAATGCTCCCCTGGAAGGTTTGGCAGTCGAAACAGAAGGCTTTTTATCACAGGACAGGAAATCGGCCCTCAACAACTTAATGGGCGGAAAAAGATTTTTTTGAAAAAATCCCAAAGCCCCGGGGTCACAATTTCAGCAAATATCTGACTTTTGGCAATTCACTCAAAAATGGTGCGAACCGGTTGCAAATGCTCCCCTGGAAGGTTTGGCAGTCGAAACAGAAGGCTTTTTATCACAGGACAAGAAATCGGCCCTCAACAACTTAACCGTCGGAAAAGATTTTTTTGAAAAAATCGCTAAGCCCCGGGGTCACAATTTCAGCAAAAATCTGACTTTTGGCAATTCAGTCAAAAATGGTGCCAAACGGTTGAAAATGCTCCCCTGAAAGGTTTGGCGTTCAAAACAGAAGGCTTTTTATCACAGGACAAGAAATCGGCCCTCAACAACTTAACCGGCGGAAAAGATTTTTTTGAAAAAATCCCAAAGCCCCGGGGTCACACTTTCAGCAAAAATCTGACTTTTGGCAATTCATTCAAAAATGGTGCCAAGCGGTTTCTAATGCTCCCCTGAAAGGTTTGGCAGTCGAAACAGAAGGCTTTTTATCACAGGACAAGAAATCAGCCCTCAACAACTTAACCGGCGTAAAAAGATTTTTTTGAAAAAATCCCTAAGCCCCGGGGTCACGATTTTAGCAATAATCTGACTTTTGTCAATTCACTCAAAAATGGTGCCAAACGCTTGAAATGCTCCCCTGAAAGTTTTCTCAGTCAAAACAGAAGGCTTTTTATCACAGGGCAAGAAATCAGCCCTCAACAACTTAACCGCCGGAAAAGATTTTTTTGAAAAAATCGCTAATCACCGGGGTCACAATTTCAGCAAAAATCTGACTTTTGGCAATTCACTCAAAAATGGTGCCAACCGGTTGCAAATGCTCCCCTGGAAGGTTTGGCAGTCGAAACAGAAGGCTTTTTATCACAGGACAAGAAATCGGCCCTCAACAACTTAACCGGCGGAAAAAGATTTTTTTGAAAAAATCCCAAAGCCCCGGGGTCACAATTTCAGCAAAATCTGACTTTTGGCAATTCAGTCAAAAATGGTGCCAACCGTTTGCTAATGCTCCCCTGAAAGGTTTGGCAGTTGAACCAGAAGGCTTTTTATCACAGGACAAGAAATCAGCCCTCAACAACTTAACCGGCAGAAAAAGATTTTTTTGAAAAAATCGCTAATCCCCGGGGTCACAATTTCAGCAAAAATCTGACTTTTGTCAATTCACTCAATAATGGTGCCAAACGCTTGAAAATGCTCCCCTGAAAGTTTTGGCAGTCGAAACAGAAGACTTTTTATCACAGGACAAGAAATCAGCCCTCAACAACTTAACCGGCGGAAAAGATTTTTTTGAAAAAATCCCAAAGCCCCGGGGTCACAATTTCAGCAAAAATCTGACTTTTGGCAATTCATTCAAAAATGGTGCCAAGCGGTTGCTAATGCTCCCCTGAAAGGTTTGGCAGTCGAAACAGAAGGCTTTTTATCACAGGACAAGAAATCAGCCCTCAACAACGTAACCGGCGGAAAAGATTTTTTTGAAAAAATCGCTAAGCCCCGGGGTCACAATTTCAGGAAAAATCTGACTTTTGGCAATTCAGTCAAAAATGGTTCCAAACGCTTGAAAATGCTCCCCTGAAAGGTTTGGCAGTCGAAACAGAAGTTTTTTTATCACATGACAATAAATCAGCCCTCAACAACTTAACCGGCGGAAAAAGATTTTTTTGAAAAAATCGCTAAGCCCCGGGGTCACAATTTCAGCAAAAATCTGACTTTTGGCAATTCAGTCAAAAATGGTGCCAAACGGTTGAAAATGCTCCCCTGAAAGGTTTGGCGTTCAAAACAGAAGGCTTTTTATCACAGGACTAAATCGGCCCTCAACAACTTAACCGGCGGAAAAGATTTTTTTGAAAAAATCCCAAAGCCCCGGGGTCACAATTTCAGCAAAAATCTGACTTTTGGCAATTCAGTCAAAAATGGTGCCAACTGGTTGCTAATGCTCCCCTGAAAGGTTTGGCAGTCGAAACAGAAGTTTTTTTATCACAGGACAAGAAATCAGCCCTCAACAACTTAACCGGCGGAAAAAGATTTTTTTGAAAAAATCGCTAAGCCCCGTGGTCACAATTTCAGGAAAAATCTGACTTTTGGCAATTCAGTCAAAAATGGTGCCAACCGGTTGCAAATGCTCCCCTGGAAGGTTTGGCAGTCGAAACAGAAGGCTTTTTATCACAGGACAAGAAATCGGCCCTCAACAACTTAACCGGCGGAAAAAGATTTTTTTGAAAAAATCCCAAAGCCCCGGGGTCACAATTTCAGCAAATATCTGACTTTTGGCAATTCACTCAAAAATGGTGCCAACCGGTTGCAAATGCTCCCCTGGAAGGTTTGGCAGTCGAAACAGAAGGCTTTTTATCACAGGACAAGAAATCGGCCCTCAACAACTTAACCGGCGGAAAAGATTTTTTTGAAAAAATCCCAAAGCCCCGGGGTCACAATTTCAGCAAAAATCTGACTTTTGGCAATTCAGTCAAAAATGGTGCCAAACGGTTGAAAATGCTCCCCTGAAAGGTTTGGCGTTCAAAACAGAAGGCTTTTTATCACAGGACAAGAAATTGGCCCTCAACAACTTAACCGGCGGAAAAGATTTTTTTGAAAAAATCCCAAAGCCCCGGGGTCACAATTTCAGCAAAAATCTGACTTTTGGCAATTCAGTCAAAAATGGTGCCAAGCGGTTGCTAATGCTCCCCTGAAAGGTTTGGCAGTCGAAACAGAAGGCTTTTTATCACAGGACAAGAAATCAGCCCTCAACAACTTAACCGGCGGAAAAGATAATTTTGAAAAAATCGCTAAGCCCCGGGGTCACAATTTCAGCAAAATTCTGCCTTTTGGCAATTCAGTCAAAAATGGTGCCAACCGGTTGCAAATGCTCCCCTGAAAGGTTTGGCGTTCAAAACAGAAGGCTTTTTATCACAGGACAAGAAATCAGCCCTCAACAACTTAACCGGCGGAAAAAGATTTTTTTGAAAAAATCGCTAAGCCCCGGGGTCACAATTTCAGCAAAAATCTGACTTTTGGCAATTCAGTCAAAAATGGTGCCAACCGGTTGCAAATGCTCCCCTGAAAGGTTTGGCGTTCAAAACAGAAGGCTTTTTATCACAGGACTAAATCGGCCCTCAACAACTTAACCGGCGGAAAAGATTTTTTTGAAAAAATCCCAAAGCCCCGGGGTCACAATTTCAGCAAAAATCTGACTTTTGGCAATTCAGTCAAAAATGGTGCCAACCGGTTGCTAATGCTCCCCTGAAAGGTTTGGCAGTTGAACCAGAAGGCTTTTTATCACAGGGCAAGAAATCAGCCCTCAACAACTTAACCGGCAGAAAAAGATTTTTTTGAAAAAATCGCTAATGCCCGGGGTCACAATTTCAGCAAAAATCTGACTTTTGGCAATTCAGTCAAAAATGGTGCCAACCGGTTGCAAATGCTCCCCTGGAAGGTTTGGCAGTCGAAACAGAAGGCTTTTTATCACAGGACAAGAAATCGGCCCTCAACAACTTAACCGGCGGAAAAAGATTTTTTTGAAAAAATCCCAAAGCCCCGGGGTCACAATTTCAGCAAATGTCTGACTTTTGGCAATTCACTCAAAAATGGTGCCAACCGGTTGCAAATGCTCCCCTGGAAGGTTTGGCAGTCGAAACAGAAGGCTTTTTATCACAGGACAAGAAATCGGCCCTCAACAACTTAACCGGCGCAAAAGATTTTTTTGAAAAAATCGCTAAGCCCCGGGGTCACAATTTCAGCAAAAATCTGACTTTTGGCAATTCAGTCAAAAATGGTGCCAAACGGTTGAAAATGCTCCCCTGAAAGGTTTGGCGTTCAAAACAGAAGGCTTTTTATCACAGGACAAGAAATTGGCCCTCAACAACTTAACCGGCGGAAAAGATTTTTTTGAAAAAATCCCAAAGCCCCGGGGTCACAATTTCAGCAAAAATCTGACTTTTGGCAATTCAGTCAAAAATGGTGCCAACCGGTTGCTAATGCTCCCCTGAAAGGTTTGGCAGTTGAACCAGAAGGCTTTTTATCACAGGGCAAGAAATCAGCCCTCAACAACTTAACCGGCAGAAAAAGATTTTTTTGAAAAAATCGCTAATGCCCGGGGTCACAATTTCAGCAAAAATCTGACTTTTGGCAATTCAGTCAAAAATGGTGCCAACCGGTTGCAAATGCTCCCCTGGAAGGTTTGGCAGTCGAAACAGAAGGCTTTTTATCACAGGACAAGAAATCGGCCCTCAACAACTTAACCGGCGGAAAAAGATTTTTTTGAAAAAATCCCAAAGCCCCGGGGTCACAATTTCAGCAAATATCTGACTTTTGGCAATTCACTCAAAAATGGTGCCAACTGGTTGCAAATGCTCCCCTGGAAGGTTTGGCAGTCGAAACAGAAGGCTTTTTATCACAGGACAAGAAATCGGCCCTCAACAACTTAACCGGCGCAAAAGATTTTTTTGAAAAAATCGCTAAGCCCCGGGGTCACAATTTCAGCAAAAATCTGACTTTTGGCAATTCAGTCAAAAATGGTGCCAAACGGTTGAAAATGCTCCCCTGAAAGGTTTGGCGTTCAAAACAGAAGGCTTTTTATCACAGGACAAGAAATTGGCCCTCAACAACTTAACCGGCGGAAAAGATTTTTTTGAAAAAATCCCAAAGCCCCGGGGTCACAATTTCAGCAAAAATCTGACTTTTGGCAATTCAGTCAAAAATGGTGCCAAGCGGTTGCTAATGCTCCCCTGAAAGGTTTGGCAGTCGAAACAGAAGCCTTTTTATCACAGGACAAGAAATCAGCCCTCAACAACTTAACCGGCGGAAAAGATAATTTTGAAAAAATCGCTAAGCCCCGGGGTCACAATTTCAGCAAAATTCTGCCTTTTGGCAATTCAGTCAAAAATGGTGCCAACCGGTTGCAAATGCTCCCCTGAAAGGTTTGGCGTTCAAAACAGAAGGCTTTTTATCACAGGACAAGAAATCAGCCCTCAACAACTTAACCGGCGGAAAAAGATTTTTTTGAAAAAATCGCTAAGCCCCGGGGTCACAATTTCAGCAAAAATCTGACTTTTGGCAATTCAGTCAAAAATGGTGCCAAACGGTTGAAAATGCTCCCCTGAAAGGTTTGGCGTTCAAAACAGAAGGCTTTTTATCACACGACAAGAAATCGGCCCTCAACAACTTAACCGGCGGAAAAGATTTTTTTGAAAAAATTCCAAAGCCCCGGGGTCACAATTTCAGGAAAAATCTGACTTTTGGCAATTCAGTCAAAAATGGTGCCAAACGCTTGAAAATGGTCCCCTGAAAGGTTTGGCTGTTGAAACAGAAGGCTTTTTATCACAGGACAACAAATCAGCCCTCAACAACTTAACCGGCGGAAAAAGATTATTTTGAAAAAATCGCTAAGCCCCGGGGTCACAATTTCAGCAAAATTCTGCCTTTTGGCAATTCAGTCAAAAATGGTGCCAACCGGTTGCAAATGCTCCCCTGAAAGGTTTGGCGTTCAAAACAGAATGCTTTTTATCACAGGACAAGAAATCAGCCCTCAACAACTTAACCGGCGGAAAAAGATTTTTTTGAAAAAATCGCTAAGCCCCGGGGTCACAATTTCAGCAAAAATCTGACTTTTGGCAATTCATTCAAAAATGGTGCCAACCGGTTGCTAATGCTCCCCTGAAAGGTTTGGCAGTCGAAACAGAAGGCTTTTTATCACAGGACAAGAAATCAGCCCTCAACAACTTAACCGGCAGAAAAAGATTTTTTTGAAAAAATCGCTAATGCCCGGGGTCACAATTTCAGCAAAAATCTGACTTTTGGCAATTCAGTCAAAAATGGTGCCAACCGGTTGCAAATGCTCCCCTGAAAGGTTTGGCGTTCAAAACAGAAGGCTTTTTATCACAGGACAAGAAATCAGCCCTCAACAACTTAACCGGCGGAAAAAGATTATTTCGAAAAAATCGCTAAGCCCCGGGGTCACAATTTCAGCAAAATTCTGCCTTTTGGCAATTCAGTCAAAAATGGTGCCAACCGGTTGCAAATGCTCCCCTGAAAGGTTTGGAGTTCAAAACAGAATGCTTTTTATCACAGGACAAGAAATCAGCCCTCAACAACTTAACCGGCAGAAAAAGATTTTTTTGAAAAAATCGCTAATGCCCGGGGTCACAATTTCAGCAAAAATCTGACTTTTGGCAATTCAGTCAAAAATGGTGCCAACCGGTTGCTAATGCTCCCCTGAAAGGTTTGGCAGTTGAACCAGAAGGCTTTTTATCACAGGACAAGAAATCAGCCCTCAACAACTTAACCGGCAGAAAAAATTTTTTTTTGAAAAAATCGCTAATGCCCGGGGTCACAATTTCAGCAAAAATCTGACTTTTGGCAATTCAGTCAAAAATGGTGCCAACCGGTTGCAAATGCTCCCCTGGAAGGTTTGGCAGTCGAAACAGAAGGCTTTTTATCACAGGACAAGAAATCGGCCCTCAACAACTTAACCGGCGGAAAAAGATTTTTTTGAAAAAATCCCAAAGCCCCGGGGTCACAATTTCAGCAAATATCTGACTTTTGGCAATTCACTCAAAAATGGTGCCAACCGGTTGCAAATGCTCCCCTGGAAGGTTTGGCAGTCGAAACAGAAGGCTTTTTATCACAGGACAAGAAATCGGCCCTCAACAACTTAACCGGCGGAAAAGATTTTTTTGAAAAAATCGCTAAGCCCCGGGGTCACAATTTCAGCAAAAATCTGACTTTTGGCAATTCAGTCAAAAATGGTGCCAAACGGTTGAAAATGCTCCCCTGAAAGGTTTGGCGTTCAAAACAGAAGGCTTTTTATCACAGGACAAGAAATCGGCCCTCAACAACTTAACCGGCGGAAAAGATTTTTTTGAAAAAATCCCAAAGCCCCGGGGTCACAATTTCAGCAAAAATCTGACTTTTGGCAATTCATTCAAAAATGGTGCCAAGCGGTTGCTAATGCTCCCCTGAAAGGTTTGGCAGTCGAAACAGAAGGCTTTTTATCACAGGACAAGAAATCAGCCCTCAACAACTTAACCGGCGGAAAAGATTATTTTGAAAAAATCGCTAAGCCCCGGGGTCACAATTTCAGCAAAATTCTGCCTTTTGGCAATTCAGTAAAAAATGGTGCCAACCGGTTGCAAATGCTCCCCTGAAAGGTTTGGCGTTCAAAACAGAAGGCTTTTTATCACAGGACAAGAAATCAGCCCTCAACAACTTAACCGGCGGAAAAAGATTTTTTTGAAAAAATCGCTAAGCCCCGGGGTCACAATTTCAGCAAAAATCTGACTTTTGGCAATTCATTCAAAAATGGTGCCAACCGGTTGCTAATGCTCCCCTGAAAGGTTTGGCAGTCGAAACAGAAGGCTTTTTATCACAGGACAAGAAATCAGCCCTCAACAACTTAACCGGCAGAAAAAGATTTTTTTGAAAAAATCGCTAATGCCCGGGGTCACAATTTCAGCAAAAATCTGACTTTTGGCAATTCAGTCAAAAATGGTGCCAACCGGTTGCAAATGCTCCCCTGGAAGGTTTGGCAGTCGAAACAGAAGGCTTTTTATCACAGGACAAGAAATCAGCCCTCAACAACTTAACCGGCAGAAAAAGATTTTTTTGAAAAAATCGCTAATGCCCGGGGTCACAATTTCAGCAAAAATCTGACTTTTGGCAATTCAGTCAAAAATGGTGCCAACCGGTTGCAAATGCTCCCCTGGAAGGTTTGGCAGTCGAAACAGAAGGCTTTTTATCACAGGACAAGAAATCGGCCCTCAACAACTTAATGGGCGGAAAAAGATTTTTTTGAAAAAATCCCAAAGCCCCGGGGTCACAATTTCAGCAAATATCTGACTTTTGGCAATTCACTCAAAAATGGTGCCAACCGGTTGCAAATGCTCCCCTGGAAGGTTTGGCAGTCGAAACAGAAGGCTTTTTATCACAGGACAAGAAATCGGCCCTCAACAACTTAACCGTCGGAAAAGATTTTTTTGAAAAAATCGCTAAGCCCCGGGGTCACAATTTCAGCAAAAATCTGACTTTTGGCAATTCAGTCAAAAATGGTGCCAAACGGTTGAAAATGCTCCCCTGAAAGGTTTGGCGTTCAAAACAGAAGGCTTTTTATCACAGGACAAGAAATCGGCCCTCAACAACTTAACCGGCGGAAAAGATTTTTTTGAAAAAATCCCAAAGCCCCGGGGTCACACTTTCAGCAAAAATCTGACTTTTGGCAATTCATTCAAAAATGGTGCCAAGCGGTTTCTAATGCTCCCCTGAAAGGTTTGGCAGTCGAAACAGAAGGCTTTTTATCACAGGACAAGAAATCAGCCCTCAACAACTTAACCGGCGGAAAAGATTATTTTGAAAAAATCGCTAAGCCCCGGGGTCACAATTTCAGCAAAATTCTGCCTTTTGGCAATTCAGTCAAAAATGGTTCCAACCGGTTGCAAATGCTCCCCTGAAAGGTTTGGCGTTCAAAACAGAAGGCTTTTTATCACAGGACAAGAAATCAGCCCTCAACAACTTAACCGGCGGAAAAAGATTATTTCGAAAAAATCGCTAAGCCCCGGGGTCACAATTTCAGCAAAATTCTGCCTTTTGGCAATTCAGTCAAAAATGGTGCCAACCGGTTGCAAATGCTCCCCTGAAAGGTTTGGAGTTCAAAACAGAATGCTTTTTATCACAGGACAAGAAATCAGCCCTCAACAACTTAACCGGCGGAAAAAGATTTTTTTGAAAAAATCGCTAACCCCTGGGGTCACAATTTCAGCAAAAATCTGACTTTTGGCAATTCAGTCAAAAATGGTGCCAACCGGTTGCTAATGCTCCCCTGAAAGGTTTGGCAGTTGAACCAGAAGGCTTTTTATCACAGGACAAGAAATCAGCCCTCAACAACTTAACCGGCAGAAAAAGATTTTTTTGAAAAAATCGCTAATGCCCGGGGTCACAATTTCAGCAAAAATCTGACTTTTGGCAATTCAGTCAAAAATGGTGCCAACCGGTTGCAAATGCTCCCCTGAAAGGTTTGGCAGTCGAAACAGAAGGCTTTTTATCACAGGACAAGAAATCGGCCCTCAACAACTTAACCGGCGGAAAAAGATTTTTTTGAAAAAATCCCAAAGCCCCGGGGTCACAATTTCAGCAAATATCTGACTTTTGGCAATTCACTCAAAAATGGTGCCAACCGGTTGCAAATGCTCCCCTGGAAGGTTTGGCAGTCGAAACAGAAGGCTTTTTATCACAGGACAAGAAATCGGCCCTCAACAACTTAACCGGCGGAAAAGATTTTTTTGAAAAAATCGCTAAGCCCCGGGGTCACAATTTCAGCAAAAATCTGACTTTTGGCAATTCAGTCAAAAATGGTGCCAAACGGTTGAAAATGCTCCCCTGAAAGGTTTGGCGTTCAAAACAGAAGGCTTTTTATCACAGGACAAGAAATCGGCCCTCAACAACTTAACCGGCGGAAAAGATTTTTTTGAAAAAATCCCAAAGCCCCGGGGTCACAATTTCAGCAAAAATCTGACTTTTGGCAATTCATTCAAAAATGGTGCCAAGCTTTTGCTAATGCTCCCCTGAAAGGTTTGGCAGTCGAAACAGAAGGCTTTTTATCACAGGACAAGAAATCAGCCCTCAACAACTTAACCGGCGGAAAAGATTATTTTGAAAAAATCGCTAAGCCCCGGGGTCACAATTTCAGCAAAATTCTGCCTTTTGGCAATTCAGTCAAAAATGGTGCCAACCGGTTGCAAATGCTCCCCTGAAAGGTTTGGCGTTCAAAACAGAAGGCTTTTTATCACAGGACAAGAAATCAGCCCTCAACAACTTAACCGGCGGAAAAAGATTTTTTTGAAAAAATCGCTAAGCCCCGGGGTCACAATTTCAGCAAAAATCTGACTTTTGGCAATTCAGTCAAAAATGGTGCCAAACGGTTGAAAATGCTCCCCTGAAAGGTTTGGCGTTCAAAACAGAAGGCTTTTTATCACACGACAAGAAATCGGCCCTGAACAACTTAACCGGCGGAAAAGATTTTTTTGAAAAAATCCCAAAGCCCCGGGGTCACAATTTCAGGAAAAATCTGACTTTTGGCAATTCAGTCAAAAATGGTGCCAAACCCTTGAAAATGCCCCCCTGAAAGTTTTGGCAGTCGAAACAGAAGGCTTTTTATCACAGGACAAGAAAGCAGCCCTCAACAACTTAACCGGCGGAAAAGATTTTTTTGAAAAAATCCCTAAGCCCCGGGGTCACAATTTCAGCAAAAATCTGACTTTTGGCGATTCAGTCAAAAATGGTGCCAAACGCATGAAATGCTCCCCTGAAAGGTTTCGTGTTGAAAACAGCAGGCTTTCTATCACAAGACAGGAAATCGGCCCTCAACAACTTAACCGGCGGAAAAGAATTTTTTGAAAAAATCCCTAAGCCCCGGGGTCACATTTTCAGCAAAAATCAGACTTTTGGCGATTCACTCAAAAATGGTGCCAACCGGTTGCTAATGCTCCCCTGAAAGGTTTGGCAGTCGAAATAGAAGGCTTTTTATCACAGGACAGGAAATCAGCCCTCAACAACGTAACCGGCGGAAAAGATTTTTTTGAAAACATCCCTAAGCCCTGGGGTCACAATTTCAGCAAAAATCTGACTTTTGGCAATTCAGTCAAAAATGGTGCCAACCGGTTGCTAATGCTCCCCTGAAAGGTTTGGCAGTCGAAACAGAAGGCTTTTATCACAGGATAAAAAATCGGCCCTCAACAACTTAACCGGCGGAAAAGATTTTTTTGAAAAAATCCCTAAGCCCCGGGGTCACAGTTTCTGCAAAAATCTGACTTTTGGCAATTCAGTCAAAAATGGTGCCAAACGCTTGAAAATGCTCCCCTGAAATATTTGGCAGTCGAAACAGAAGGCTTTTTATCACACGACAGGAAATGGCCCCTCAACAACTTAAACGGCGGAAAAGATTTTTTTGAAAAAATACCTAAGCCCCGGGGTCACAATTTTAGCAAAAATATCACTTTTGGCGATTCAGTTCAAAATGGTGCCAACCGGTTGCTAATGCTCCCCTGAAAGTTTTGGCGTTCAAAACAGAAGGCTTTTTAACACAGGACAAGAAATCGGCCGTCAACAACTTAACCGGCGCAAAAGATTTTTTTGAAAAAATCCCTTAGCCCCGGGGTCACAATTTCAGCAAAAATATCACTTTTGGCGATTCAGTCAAAAATGGTGCCAACCGGTTGCTAATGCACCCCTGAAAAGTTTGGCAGTCGAAACAGAAGGCTTTTTATCACAGGACAGGAAATCGGCCCTCAACAACTTAACTTGCGGAAAAAGATTTTTTTGAAAAAATCCCTAAGCCCCGGGGTCACAATTTCAGCAAAAATCTGACTTTTGGCAATTCAGTCAAAAATGGTGCCAAACGCTTGAAAATACTCCCCTGAAAGGTTTGGCAGTCGAAACAGAAGGCTTTTTATCACAGGACAAGAAAGCAAACGCTCAACAACTTAACCGGCGGAAAAGATTTTTTTGAAAAAATCCCTAAGCCCCGGGGTCACAATTTCAGCAAAAATTTGACTTTTGGCGATTCAGTCAAAAATGGTGCCAAACGCTTGAAAATGCTCCCCTGAAAGGTTTCGTGTTGAAAACAGCAGGCTTTCTATCACAAGACAGGAAATCGGCCCTCAACAACTTAACCGGCGGAAAAGATTTTTTTGAAAAAATCCCTAAGCCCCGGGGTCACATTTTCAGCAAAAATCAGACTTTTGGCGATTCACTCAAAAATGGTGCCAACCGGTTGCTAATGCTCCCCTGAAAGGTTTGGCAGTCGAAATAGAAGGCTTTTTATCACAGGACAGGAAATCAGCCCTCAACAACGTAACCGGCGGAAAAGATTTTTTTGAAAACATCCCTAAGCCCTGGGGTCACAATTTCAGCAAAAATCTGACTTTTGGTGATTCACTCAAAAATGGTGCCAACCGGTTGCTAATGCTCCCCTGAAAGGTTTGGCAGTCGAAACAGAAGGCTTTTATCACAGGACAAGAAATCGGCCCTCAACAACTTAACCGGCGGAAAAGATTTTTTTGAAAAAATCCCTAAGCTCCGGGGTCACAGTTTCTGCAAAAATCTGACTTTTGGCAATTCAGTCAAAAATGGTGCCAAACGCTTGAAAATGCTCCCCTGAAATATTTGGCAGTCGAAACAGAAGGCTTTTTATCACACGACAGGAAATGGGCCCTCAACAACTTAAACGGCGGAAAAGATTTTTTTGAAAAAATCCCTAAACCCCGGGGTCACAATTTCAGCTAAAATATCACTTTTGGCGATTCAGTCAAAAATGGTGCCAACCGGTTGCTAATGCTCCCCTGAAAGTTTTGGCGTTCAAAACAGAAGGCTTTTTAACACAGGACAAGAAATCGGCCGTCAACAACTTAACCGGCGCAAAAGATTTTTTTGAAAAAATCCCTTAGCCCCGGGGTCACAATTTCAGCAAAAATATCACTTTTGGCGATTCAGTCAAAAATGGTGCCAACCGGTTGCTAATGCACCCCTGAAAAGTTTGGCAGTCGAAACAGAAGGCTTTTTATCACAGGACAGGAAATCGGCCCTCAACAACTTAACCGGTTGAAAAGATTTTTTTGAAAACATCGCTAAGCCCCGGGGTCACAATTTCAGCAAAAATCTGACTTTTGGCAATTCAGTCAAAAATGGTGCCAAACGCTTGAAAATACTCACCTGAAAGGTTTGGCAGTCGAAACAGAAGGCTTTTTATCACAGGACAAGAAATCAGCCCTCAACAACTTAACCGGCGGAAAAGATTTTTTTGAAAAAATCCCTAAGCCCCGGGGTCACAATTTCAGCAAAAATCTGACTTTTGGCAATTCACTCAAAAATGGTGCCAACCGGTTGCAAATGCTCCCCTGAAAGGTTTGGCAGTCGAAACAGAAGGCTTTTTATCACAGGACAAGAAATCAGAACTCAGCAACTTAACCGGCGGAAAAAGATTTTTTTGAAAAAATCCCTAAGCCCGGGGGTCACAATTTCAGCAAAAATCTGACTTTTGGCGATTCACTCAAAAATGGTGCCAACCGGTTGCTAATGCTCCCCTGAAAGGTTTGACAGTCGAAACAGAAGGCTTTTATCACAGGACAAGAAATCGGCCCTCAACAACTTAACCGGCGGAAAAGATTTTTTTGAAAAAATCCCTAAGCCCCGGGGTCACAGTTTCTGCAAAAATCTGACTTTTGGCAATTCAGTCAAAAATGGTGCCAAACGCTTGAAAATGCTGCCCTGAAAGGTTTGGCAGTCGAAACAGAAGGCTTTTTATCACAGGACAAGAAATCAGCCCTCAACAACTTAACCGGCGGAAAAAGATTTTTTTGAAAAAATCCCTAAGCCCCGGGGTCACAATTTCAGCAAAAATCTGACTTTTGGCGATTCACTCAAAAATGGTGCCAACCGGTTGCTAATGCTCCCCTGAAAGGTTTGGCAGTCGAAACAGAAGGCTTTTATCACCGTACAAGAAATCGGCCCTCAACAACTTAATCGGCGGAAAAGATTTTTTTGAAAAAAACCCTAAGCCCCGGGGTCACAATTTCAGCAAAAATCTGACTTTTGGCGATTCACTCAAAAATGGTGCCAACCGGTTGCTAATGCTCCCCTGAAAGGTTTGGCAGTCGAAACAGAAGGCTTTTATCACAGGACAAGAAATGGGCCCTCAACAACTTAACCGGCGGAAAAGATTTTTTTGAAAAAATCCCTAAGCCCCGGGGTCACAGTTTCAGCAAAAATATCACTTTTGGCAATTCAGTCAAAAATGGTGCCAAACGCTTGAAAATGCTGCCCTGAAAGGTTTGGCAGTCGAAACAGAAGGCTTTTTAACACAGGACAAGAAATCGGCCGTCAACAACTTAACCGGCGCAAAAGATTTTTTTGAAAAAATCCCTTAGCCCCGGGGTCACAATTTCAGCAAAAATATCACTTTTGGCGATTCAGTCAAAAATGGTGCCAACCGGTTGCTAATGCACCCCTGAAAGGTTTGGCAGTCGAAACAGAAGGCTTTTTATCACAGGACAGGAAATCGGCCCTCAACAACTTAACCGGTTGAAAAGATTTTTTTGAAAAAATCGCTAAGCCCCGGGGTCACAATTTCAGCAAAAATCTGACTTTTGGCAATTCAGTCAAAAATGGTGCCAAACGCTTGAAAATACTCCCCTGAAAGGTTTGGCAGTCGAAACAGAAGGCTTTTTATCACAGGACAAGAAATCAGCCCTCAACAACTTAACCGGCGGAAAAGATTTTTTTGAAAAAATCCCTAAGCCCCGGGGTCACAATTTCAGCAAAAATCTGACTTTTGGCAATTCAGTCAAAAATGGTGCCAACCGGTTGCAAATGCTCCCCTGAAAGATTTGGCAGTCGAAACAGAAGGCTTTTTATCACAGGACAAGAAATCAGAACTCAACAACTTAACCGGCGGAAAAAGATTTTTTTGAAAAAATCCCTAAGCCCCGGGGTCACAGTTTCTGCAAAAATCTGACTTTTGGCAATTCAGTCAAAAATGGTGCCAAACGCTTGAAAATGCTCCCCTGAAAGGTTTGGCAGTCGAAACAGAAGGCTTTTTATCACAGGACAAGAAATCAGCCCTCAACAACTTAACCGGCGGAAAAAGATTTTTTTGAAAAAATCGCTAAGCCCCGGGGTCACAATTTCAGCAAAAATCTGACTTTTGGCAATTCAGTCAAAAATGGTGCCAAACGCTTGAAAATACTCCCCTGAAAGGTTTGGCAGTCGAAACAGAAGGCTTTTTATCACAGGACAAGAAATCAGCCCTCAACAACTTAACCGGCGGAAAAGATTTTTTTGAAAAAATCCCTAAGCCCCGGGGTCACAATTTCAGCAAAAATCTGACTTTTGGCAATTCAGTCAAAAATGGTGCCAACCGGTTGCAAATGCTCCCCTGAAAGATTTGGCAGTCGAAACAGAAGGCTTTTTATCACAGGACAAGAAATCAGAACTCAACAACTTAACCGGCGGAAAAAGATTTTTTTGAAAAAATCCCTAAGCCCCGGGGTCACAATTTCAGCAAAAATCTGACTTTTGGCGATTCACTCAAAAATGGTGCCAACCGGTTGCTAATGCTCCCCTGAAAGGTTTGGCAGTCGAAACAGAAGGCTTTTATCACCGTACAAGAAATCGGCCCTCAACAACTTAATCGGCGGAAAAGAATTTTTTTAAAAAAACCCTAAGCCCCGGGGTCACAATTTCAGCAAAAATCTGACTTTTGGCGATTCACTCAAAAATGGTGCCAACCGGTTGCTAATGCTCCCCTGAAATGTTTGGCAGTCGAAACAGAAGGCTTTTATCACAGGACAAGAAATCGGCCCTCAACAACTGAACCGGCGGAAAAGATTTTTTTGAAAAAATCCCTAAGCCCCGGGGTCACAGTTTCTGCAAAAATCTGACTTTTGGCAATTCAGTCAAAAATGGTGCCAAACGCTTGAAAATGCTCCCCTGAAAGGTTTGGCAGTCGAAACAGAAGGCTTTTTATCACAGGACAAGAAATCAGCCCTCAACAACTTAACCGGCGGAAAAAGATTTTTTTGAAAAAATCCCTAAGCCCCGGGGTCACAATTTCAGCAAAAATCTGACTTTTGGCAATTCAGTCAAAAATGGTGCCAACCGGTTGCTAATGCTCACCAGAACGGTTTGGCAGTCGAAACAGAAGGCTTTTTATCACAAGACAAGAAATCAACCCTCAACAACTTAACCAGCGGAAAAAGATTTTTTTGAAAAAATCCCTAAGCCCCGGGGTCACAATTTCAGCAAAAACCTGTCTTTTGGCATTTCAGTCAAAAATGGTGCCAACCGGTTGCTAATGCTTCCCTGAAAGGTTTGGCAGTCGAAACAGAAGGCTTTTTATCACAGGACAAGAAATCGGCCCTCAACAACTTAACCCGAGGAAAAAGATTTTTTTGAAAAAATCGCTAAGCCCCGGGGTCACAATTTCAGCAAAAATCTGACTTTTGGCAATTCATTCAAAAATGGTGCCAACCGGTTACTAATGCTCCCCTGAAACGTTTGGCACTCGAAACAGAAGGCTTTTTATCACAGGACAAGAAATCAGCCCTCAACAACTTAATGGGCGGAAAAAGATTTTTTTGAAAAAATCGCTAAGCCCCGGGGTCACAATTTCAGCAAAAATCTGACTTTTGGCAATTCAGTCAAAAATGGTGCCAACCGGTTGCAAATGCTCTCCTGAAAGGTTTGGCGTTCAAAACGGAAGGCTTTTTATCACAGGACAGGAAATCGGCCCTCAATAACTTAACCGGCCTAAAAGATTTTTTTGAAAATATCGCTAAGCCCCGGGGTCACAATTTCAGCAAAAATCTGACTTTTGGCAATTTACTCAAAAATGATGCCAACCGGTTGCTAATGCTCCCCTGAAAGTTTTGGCAGTCGAAACAGAAGGCTTTTTTTCACAGGACAGGAAATCGGCCCTCAATAACTTAACCGGCCTAAAAGATTTTTTTGAAAATATCGCTAAGCCCCGGGGTCACAATTTCAGCAAAAATCTGACTTTTGGCGATTCAGTAAAAAATGGTGCCAACCGGTTGCTAATGCTCCCCTGAAAGTTTTGGCAGTCGAAACAGAAGGCTTTTTTTCACCGTACAAGAAATCAGCCCTCAACAACTTAACCGGCGGAAAAGATTTTTTTTGAAAAAATCCCTAAGCCCCGGGGTCACAATTTCAGGAAAAATCTGACTTTTGGCTATTCAGTCAAAAATGGTGCCAAACGCTTGAAAATGCTCCCCTGAAAGTTTTGGCAGTCGAAACAGAAGGCTTTTTATCACAGGATAGGAAATCGGCCCTCAACAACATAACCGGAGGAAAAAGATTTTTTTGAAAAAATCGCTAAGCCCCGGGGTCACAATTTCAGCAAAAATCTGACTTTTGGCAATTCAGTCAAAAATGGTGCCAACCGGTTGCAAATGCTCTCCTGAAAGGTTTGGCGTTCAAATCGGAAGGCTTTTTATCACAGGACAAGAAATCAGCCCTCAACAACTTAACCGGCGGAAAAGATTTTTTTGAAAAAATCCCTAAGCCCCGGGGTCACAATTTCTGCAAAAATCTGACTTTTGGCGATTCACTCAAAAATGCTGCCAACCGGTTACTAATGCTCCCCTTAAAGGTTTGGCACTCGAAACAGAAGGCTTTTTATCACAGGACAAGAAATCAGCCCTCAACAACTTAATGGGCGGAAAAAGATTTTTTTGAAAAAATCGCTAAGCCCCGGGGTCACAATTTCAGCAAAAATCTGACTTTTGGCAATTCAGTCAAAAATGGTACCAACCGGTTGCAAATGCTCTCCTGAAAGGTTTGGCGTTCAAAACGGAAGGCTTTTTATCACAGGACAAGAAATCAGCCCTCAACAACTTAACCGGCGGAAACGATTTTTTTGAAAAAATCGCTAAGCCCCGGGGTCACAATTTCAGCAAAAACCTGTCTTTTGGCGATTCACTCAAAAATGGTGCCAACCGGTTGCTAATGCTTCCCTGAAAGGTTTGGCAGTCGAAACACAAGGCTTTTATCACAGGACAAGAAATCGGCCCTCAACAACTTAACCAGCGGAAAAGATTTTTTTGAAAAAATCCCTAAGCCCCGGGGTCACAATTTCAGCAAAAACCTGACTTTTGGCGATTCACTCAAAAATGGTGCCAACCGGTTGCTAATGCTCCCCTGAAAGCTTTGGCAGTCGAAACAGAAGGCTTTTTATCAGAGGACAAGAAATCAGCCCTCAACAACTTAACCGGCGGAAAAAGATTTTTTTGAAAAAATCGCTAAGCCCCGGGGTCACAATTTCAGCAAAAATCTGACTTTTGGCAATTCAGTCAAAAATGGTGCCAACCGGTTGCAAATGCTCTCCTGAAAGGTTTGGCGTTCAAAACGGAAGGCTTTTTATCACAGGACAGGAAATCGGCCCTCAATAACTTAACCGGCCTAAAAGATTTTTTTGAAAATATCGCTAAGCCCCGGGGTCACAATTTCAGCAAAAATCTGACTTTTGGCAATTTACTCAAAAATGATGCCAACCGGTTGCTAATGCTCCCCTGAAAGTTTTGGCAGTCGAAACAGAAGGCTTTTTTTCACAGGACAGGAAATCGGCCCTCAATAACTTAACCGGCCTAAAAGATTTTTTTGAAAATATCGCTAAGCCCCGGGGTCACAATTTCAGCAAAAATCTGACTTTTGGCGTTTCAGTAAAAAATGGTGCCAACCGGTTGCTAATGCTCCCCTGAAAGTTTTGGCAGTCGAAACAGAAGGCTTTTTTTCACCGTACAAGAAATCAGCCCTCAACAACTTAACCGGCGGAAAAGATTTTTTTTGAAAAAATCCCTAAGCCCCGGGGTCACAATTTCAGGAAAAATCTGACTTTTGGCTATTCAGTCAAAAATGGTGCCAAACGCTTGAAAATGCTCCCCTGAAAGTTTTGGCAGTCGAAACAGAAGGCTTTTTATCACAGGATAGGAAATCGGCCCTCAACAACATAACCGGAGGAAAAAGATTTTTTTGAAAAAATCGCTAAGCCCCGGGGTCACAATTTCAGCAAAAATCTGAATTTTGGCAATTCAGTCAAAAATGGTGCCAACCGGTTGCAAATGCTCTCCTGAAAGGTTTGGCGTTCAAATCGGAAGGCTTTTTATCACAGGACAAGAAATCAGCCCTCAACAACTTAACCGGCGGAAAAGATTTTTTTGAAAAAATCCCTAAGCCCCGGGGTCACAATTTCAGCAAAAATCTGACTTTTGGCGATTCACTCAAAAATGCTGCCAACCGGTTACTAATGCTCCCCTTAAAGGTTTGGCACTCGAAACAGAAGGCTTTTTATCACAGGACAAGAAATCAGCCCTCAACAACTTAATGGGCGGAAAAAGATTTTTTTGAAAAAATCGCTAAGCCCCGGGGTCACAATTTCAGCAAAAATCTGACTTTTGGCAATTCAGTCAAAAATGGTACCAACCGGTTGCAAATGCTCTCCTGAAAGGTTTGGCGTTCAAAACGGAAGGCTTTTTATCACAGGACAAGAAATCAGCCCTCAACAACTTAACCGGCGGAAACGATTTTTTTGAAAAAATCGCTAAGCCCCGGGGTCACAATTTCAGCAAAAACCTGTCTTTTGGCGATTCACTCAAAAATGGTGCCAACCGGTTGCTAATGCTTCCCTGAAAGGTTTGGCAGTCGAAACACAAGGCTTTTATCACAGGACAAGAAATCGGCCCTCAACAACTTAACCAGCGCAAAAGATTTTTTTGAAAAAATCCCTAAGCCCCGGGGTCACAATTTCAGCAAAAATCTGACTTTTGGCGATTCACTCAAAAATGGTGCCAACCGGTTGCTAATGCTCCCCTGAAAGGTTTGGCGTTCAAAACAGAAGGCTTTTTATCACAGGACAAGAAATCAGCCCTCAACAACTTAACCGGCGGAAAAAGATTTTTTTGAAAAAATCGCTAAGCCCCGGGGTCACAATTTCAGCAAAAATCTGACTTTTGGCAATTCATTCAAAAATGGTGCCAACCGGTTGCTAATGCTCCCCTGAAAGGTTTGGCAGTCGAAACAGAAGGCTTTTTATCACAGGACAAGAAATCAGCCCTCAACAACTTAACCGGCAGAAAAAGATTTTTTTGAAAAAATCGCTAATGCCCGGGGTCACAATTTCAGCAAAAATCTGACTTTTGGCAATTCAGTCAAAAATGGTGCCAACCGGTTGCAAATGCTCCCCTGGAAGGTTTGGCAGTCGAAACAGAAGGCTTTTTATCACAGGACAAGAAATCAGCCCTCAACAACTTAACCGGCAGAAAAAGATTTTTTTGAAAAAATCGCTAATGCCCGGGGTCACAATTTCAGCAAAAATCTGACTTTTGGCAATTCAGTCAAAAATGGTGCCAACCGGTTGCAAATGCTCCCCTGGAAGGTTTGGCAGTCGAAACAGAAGGCTTTTTATCACAGGACAAGAAATCGGCCCTCAACAACTTAACCGGCGGAAAAAGATTTTTTTGAAAAAATCCCAAAGCCCCGGGGTCACAATTTCAGCAAATATCTGACTTTTGGCAATTCACTCAAAAATGGTGCCAACCGGTTGCAAATGCTCCCCTGGAAGGTTTGGCAGTCGAAACAGAAGGCTTTTTATCACAGGACAAGAAATCGGCCCTCAACAACTTAACCGGCGGAAAAGATTTTTTTGAAAAAATCGCTAAGCGCCGGGGTCACAATTTCAGCAAAAATCTGACTTTTGGCAATTCAGTCAAAAATGGTGCCAAACGGTTGAAAATGCTCCCCTGAAAGGTTTGGCGTTCAAAACAGAAGGCTTTTTATCACAGGACAAGAAATCGGCCCTCAACAACTTAACCGGCGGAAAAGATTTTTTTGAAAAAATCCCAAAGCCCCGGGGTCACACTTTCAGCAAAAATCTGACTTTTGGCAATTCATTCAAAAATGGTGCCAAGCGGTTTCTAATGCTCCCCTGAAAGGTTTGGCAGTCGAAACAGAAGGCTTTTTATCACAGGACAAGAAATCAGCCCTCAACAACTTAACCGGCGGAAAAGATTATTTTGAAAAAATCGCTAAGCCCAGGGGTCACAATTTCAGCAAAATTCTGCCTTTTGGCAATTCAGTCAAAAATGGTTCCAACCGGTTGCAAATGCTCCCCTGAAAGGTTTGGCGTTCAAAACAGAAGGCTTTTTATCACAGGACAAGAAATCAGCCCTCAACAACTTAACCGGCGGAAAAAGATTATTTCGAAAAAATCGCTAAGCCCCGGGGTCACAATTTCAGCAAAATTCTGCCTTTTGGCAATTCAGTCAAAAATGGTGCCAACCGGTTGCAAATGCTCCCCTGAAAGGTTTGGAGTTCAAAACAGAATGCTTTTTATCACAGGACAAGAAATCAGCCCTCAACAACTTAACCGGCGGAAAAAGATTTTTTTGAAAAAATCGCTAAGCCCCGGGGTCACAATTTCTGCAAAAATCTGACTTTTGGCAATTCAGTCAAAAATGGTGCCAACCGGTTGCTAATGCTCCCCTGAAAGGTTTGGCAGTTGAACCAGAAGGCTTTTTATCACAGGACAAGAAATCAGCCCTCAACAACTTAACCGGCAGAAAAAGATTTTTTTGAAAAAATCGCTAATGCCCGGGGTCACAATTTCAGCAAAAATCTGACTTTTGGCAATTCAGTCAAAAATGTTGCCAACCGGTTGCAAATGCTCCCCTGGAAGGTTTGGCAGTCGAAACAGAAGGCTTTTTATCACAGGACAAGAAATCGGCCCTCAACAACTTAACCGGCGGAAAAAGATTTTTTTGAAAAAATCCCTAAGCCCCGGGGTCACAATTTCTGCAAAAATCTGACTTTTGGCAATTCATTCAAAAATGGTGCCAAGCGGTTGCTAATGCTCCCCTGAAAGGTTTGGCAGTCGAAACAGAAGGCTTTTTATCACAGGACAAGAAATCAGCCCTCAACAACTTAACCGGCGGAAAAGATTTTTTTGAAAAAATCGCTAAGCCCCGGGGTCACAATTTCAGCAAAATTCTGCCTTTTGGCAATTCAGTCAAAAATGGTGCCAACCGGTTGCAAATGCTCCCCTGAAAGGTTTGGCGTTCAAAACAGAAGGCTTTTTATCACAGGACAAGAAATCAGCCCTCAACAACTTAACCGGCGGAAAAAGATTTTTTTGAAAAAATCGCTAAGCCCCGGGGTCACAATTTCAGCAAAAATCTGACTTTTGGCAATTCATTCAAAAATGGTGCCAACCGGTTGCTAATGCTCCCCTGAAAGGTTTGGCAGTCGAAACAGAAGGCTTTTTATCACAGGACAAGAAATCAGCCCTCAACAACTTAACCGGCAGAAAAAGATTTTTTTGAAAAAATCGCTAATGCCCGGGGTCACAATTTCAGCAAAAATCTGACTTTTGGCAATTCAGTCAAAAATGGTGCCAACCGGTTGCTAATGCTCCCCTGAAAGGTTTGGCAGTTGAACCAGAAGGCTTTTTATCACAGGACAAGAAATCAGCCCTCAACAACTTAACCGGCAGAAAAAGATTTTTTTGAAAAAATCGCTAATGCCCGGGGTCACAATTTCAGCAAAAATCTGACTTTTGGCAATTCAGTCAAAAATGGTGCCAACCGGTTGCAAATGCTCCCCTGGAAGGTTTGGCAGTCGAAACAGAAGGCTTTTTATCACAGGACAAGAAATCGGCCCTCAACAACTTAACCGGCGGAAAAAGATTTTTTTGAAAAAATCCCAAAGCCCCGGGGTCACAATTTCAGCAAAAATCTGACTTTTGGCAATTCAGTCAAAAATGGTGCCAACCGGTTGCAAATGCTCCCCTGGAAGGTTTGGCAGTCGAAACAGAAGGCTTTTTATCACAGGACAAGAAATCGGCCCTCAACAACTTAACCGGCGGAAAAGATTTTTTTGAAAAAATCGCTAAGCCCCGGGGTCACAATTTCAGCAAAAATCTGACTTTTGGCAATTCAGTCAAAAATAGTGCCAAACGGTTGAAAATGCTCCCCTGAAAGGTTTGGCGTTCAAAACAGAAGGCTTTTTATCACAGGACAAGAAATCGGCCCTCAACAACTTAACCGGCGGAAAAGATTTTTTTGAAAAAATCCCAAAGCCCCGGGGTCACAATTTCAGCAAAAATCTGACTTTTGGCAATTCATTCAAAAATGGTGCCAAGCGGTTGCTAATGCTCCCCTGAAAGGTTTTGCAGTCGAAACAGAAGGCTTTTTATCACAGGACAAGAAATCAGCCCTCAACAACTTAACCGGCGGAAAAGATTATTTTGAAAAAATCGCTAAGCCCCGGGGTCACAATTTCAGCAAAATTCTGCCTTTTGGCAATTCAGTCAAAAATGGTGCCAACCGGTTGCAAATGCTCCCCTGAAAGGTTTGGCGTTCAAAACAGAAGGCTTTTTATCACAGGACAAGAAATCAGCCCTCAACAACTTAACCGGCGGAAAAAGATTTTTTTGAAAAAATCGCTAAGCCCCGGGGTCACAATTTCAGCAAAAATCTGACTTTTGGCAATTCATTCAAAAATGGTGCCAACCGGTTGCTAATGCTCCCCTGAAAGGTTTGGCAGTCGAAACAGAAGGCTTTTTATCACAGGACAAGAAATCAGCCCTCAACAACTTAACCGGCAGAAAAAGATTTTTTTGAAAAAATCGCTAATGCCCGGGGTCACAATTTCAGCAAAAATCTGACTTTTGGCAATTCAGTCAAAAATGGTGCCAACCGGTTGCAAATGCTCCCCTGGAAGGTTTGGCAGTCGAAACAGAAGGCTTTTTATCACAGGACAAGAAATCAGCCCTCAACAACTTAACCGGCAGAAAAAGATTTTTTTGAAAAAATCGCTAATGCCCGGGGTCACAATTTCAGCAAAAATCTGACTTTTGGCAATTCAGTCAAAAATGGTGCCAACCGGTTGCAAATGCTCCCCTGGAAGGTTTGGCAGTCGAAACAGAAGGCTTTTTATCACAGGACAAGAAATCGGCCCTCAACAACTTAACCGGCGGAAAAAGATTTTTTTGAAAAAATCCCAAAGCCCCGGGGTCACAATTTCAGCAAATATCTGACTTTTGGCAATTCACTCAAAAATGGTGCCAACCGGTTGCAAATGCTCCCCTGGAAGGTTTGGCAGTCGAAACAGAAGGCTTTTTATCACAGGACAAGAAATCGGCCCTCAACAACTTAACCGGCGGAAAAGATTTTTTTGAAAAAATCGCTAAGCCCCGGGGTCACAATTTCAGCAAAAATCTGACTTTTGGCAATTCAGTCAAAAATGGTGCCAAACGGTTGAAAATGCTCCCCTGAAAGGTTTGGCGTTCAAAACAGAAGGCTTTTTATCACAGGACAAGAAATCGGCCCTCAACAACTTAACCGGCGGAAAAGATTTTTTTGAAAACATCCCAAAGCCCCGGGGTCACACTTTCAGCAAAAATCTGACTTTTGGCAATTCATTCAAAAATGGTGCCAAGCGGTTTCTAATGCTCCCCTGAAAGGTTTGGCAGTCGAAACAGAAGGCTTTTTATCACAGGACAAGAAATCAGCCCTCAACAACTTAACCGGCGGAAAAGATTATTTTGAAAAAATCGCTAAGCCCAGGGGTCACAATTTCAGCAAAATTCTGCCTTTTGGCAATTCAGTCAAAAATGGTTCCAACCGGTTGCAAATGCTCCCCTGAAAGGTTTGGCGTTCAAAACAGAAGGCTTTTTATCACAGGACAAGAAATCAGCCCTCAACAACTTAACCGGCGGAAAAAGATTATTTCGAAAAAATCGCTAAGCCCCGGGGTCACAATTTCAGCAAAATTCTGCCTTTTGGCAATTCAGTCAAAAATGGTGCCAACCGGTTGCAAATGCTCCCCTGAAAGGTTTGGAGTTCAAAACAGAATGCTTTTTATCACAGGACAAGAAATCAGCCCTCAACAACTTAACCGGCGGAAAAAGATTTGTTTGAAAAAATCGCTAAGCCCCGGGGTCACAATTTCAGCAAAAATCTGACTTTTGGCAATTCAGTCAAAAATGGTGCCAACCGGTTGCTAATGCTCCCCTGAAAGGTTTGGCAGTTGAACCAGAAGGCTTTTTATCACAGGACAGGAAATCAGCCCTCAACAACTTAACCGGCAGAAAAAGATTTTTTTGAAAAAATCGCTAATGCCCGGGGTCACAATTTCAGCAAAAATCTGACTTTTGGCAATTCAGTCAAAAATGTTGCCAACCGGTTGCAAATGCTCCCCTGGAAGGTTTGGCAGTCGAAACAGAAGGCTTTTTATCACAGGACAAGAAATCGGCCCTCAACAACTTAACCGGCGGAAAAGATTTTTTTGAAAAAATCCCTTAGCCCCGGGGTCACAATTTCAGCAAAAATATCACTTTTGGCGATTCAGTCAAAAATGGTGCCAACCGGTTGCTAATGCACCCCTGAAAAGTTTGGCAGTCGAAACAGAAGGCTTTTTATCACAGGACAGGAAATCGGCCCTCAACAACTTAACTTGCGGAAAAAGATTTTTTTGAAAAAATCCCTAAGCCCCGGGGTCACAATTTCAGCAAAAATTTGACTTTTGGCGATTCAGTCAAAAATGGTGCCAAACGCTTGAAAATGCTCCCCTGAAAGGTTTCGTGTTGAAAACAGCAGGCTTTCTATCACAAGACAGGAAATCGGCCCTCAACAACTTAACCGGCGGAAAAGATTTTTTTGAAAAAATCCCTAAGCCCCGGGGTCACATTTTCAGCAAAAATCAGACTTTTGGCGATTCACTCAAAAATGGTGCCAACCGGTTGCTAATGCTCCCCTGAAAGGTTTGGCAGTCGAAATAGAAGGCTTTTTATCACAGGACAGGAAATCAGCCCTCAACAACGTAACCGGCGGAAAAGATTTTTTTGAAAACATCCCTAAGCCCTGGGGTCACAATTTCAGCAAAAATCTGACTTTTGGCGATTCACTCAAAAATGGTGCCAACCGGTTGCTAATGCTCCCCTGAAAGGTTTGGCAGTCGAAACAGAAGGCTTTTATCACAGGACAAGAAATCGGCCCTCAACAACTTAACCGGCGGAAAGGATTTTTTTGAAAAAATCCCTAAGCTCCGGGGTCACAGTTTCTGCAAAAATCTGACTTTTGGCAATTCAGTCAAAAATGGTGCCAAACGCTTGAAAATGCTCCCCTGAAATATTTGGCAGTCGAAACAGAAGGCTTTTTATCACACGACAGGAAATGGGCCCTCAACAACTTAAACGGCGGAAAAGATTTTTTTGAAAAAATCCCAAAGCCCCGGGGTCACAATTTTAGCAAAAATATCACTTTTGGCGATTCAGTCAAAAATGGTGCCAACCGGTTGCTAATGCTCCCCTGAAAGTTTTGGCGTTCAAAACAGAAGGCTTTTTAACACAGGACAAGAAATCGGCCGTCAACAACTTAACCGGCGCAAAAGATTTTTTTGAAAAAATCCCTTAGCCCCGGGGTCACAATTTCAGCAAAAATATCACTTTTGGCGATTCAGTCAAAAATGGTGCCAACCGGTTGCTAATGCACCCCTGAAAAGTTTGGCAGTCGAAACAGAAGGCTTTTTATCACAGGACAGGAAATCGGCCCTCAACAACTTAACCGGTTGAAAAGATTTTTTTGAAAAAATCGCTAAGCCCCGGGGTCACAATTTCAGCAAAAATCTGACTTTTGGCAATTCAGTCAAAAATGGTGCCAAACGCTTGAAAATACTCCCCTGAAAGGTTTGGCAGTCGAAACAGAAGGCTTTTTATCACAGGACAAGAAATCAGCCCTCAACAACTTAACCGGCGGAAAAGATTTTTTTGAAAAAATCCCTAAGCCCCGGGGTCACAATTTCAGCAAAAATCTGACTTTTGGCAATTCACTCAAAAATGGTGCCAACCGGTTGCAAATGCTCCCCTGAAAGGTTTGGCAGTCGAAACAGAAGGCTTTTTATCACAGGACAAGAAATCAGAACTCAGCAACTTAACCGGCGGAAAAAGATTTTTTTGAAAAAATCCCTAAGCCCCGGGGTCACAATTTCAGCAAAAATCTGACTTTTGGCGATTCACTCAAAAATGGTGCCAACCGGTTGCTAATGCTCCCCTGAAAGGTTTGACAATCGAAACAGAAGGCTTTTATCACAGGACAAGAAATCGGCCCTCAACAACTTAACCGGCGGAAAAGATTTTTTTGAAAAAATCCCTAAGCCCCGGGGTCACAGTTTCTGCAAAAATCTGACTTTTGGCAATTCAGTCAAAAATGGTGCCAAACGCTTGAAAATGCTGCCCTGAAAGGTTTGGCAGTCGAAACAGAAGGCATTTTATCACAGGACAGGAAATGGGCCCTCAACAACTTAAACGGCGGAAAAGATTTTTTTGAAAAAATCCCTAAGCCCCGGGGTCACAATTTCAGCTAAAATATCACTTTTGGCGATTCAGTCAAAAATGGTGCCAACCGGTTGCTAATGCTCCCCTGAAAGTTTTGGCGTTCAAAACAGAAGGCTTTTTAACACAGGACAAGAAATCGGCCGTCAACAACTTAACCGGCGCAAAAGATTTTTTTGAAAAAATCCCTTAGCCCCGGGGTCACAATTTCAGCAAAAATATCACTTTTGGCGATTCAGTCAAAAATGGTGCCAACCGGTTGCTAATGCACCCCTGAAAGGTTTGGCAGTCGAAACAGAAGGCTTTTTATCACAGGACAGGAAATCGGCCCTCAACAACTTAACCGGTTGAAAAGATTTTTTTGAAAAAATCGCTAAGCCCCGGGGTCACAATTTCAGCAAAAATCTGACTTTTGGCAATTCAGTCAAAAATGGTGCCAAACGCTTGAAAATACTCCCCTGTAAGGTTTGGCAGTCGAAACAGAAGGCTTTTTATCACAGGACAAGAAATCAGCCCTCAACAACTTAAACGGCGGAAAAGATTTTTTTGAAAAAATCCCTAAGCCCCGGGGTCACAATTTCAGCAAAAATCTGACTTTTGGCAATTCAGTCAAAAATGGTGCCAACCGGTTGCAAATGCTCCCCTGAAAGGTTTGGCAGTCGAAACAGAAGGCTTTTTATAACAGGACAAGAAATCAGAACTCAACAACTTAACCGGCGGAAAAAGATTTTTTTGAAAAAATCCCTAAGCCCCGGGGTCACAGTTTCAGCAAAAATATCACTTTTGGCAATTCAGTCAAAAATGGTGCCAAACGCTTGAAAATGCTGCCCTGAAAGGTTTGGCAGTCGAAACAGAAGGCTTTTTAACACAGGACAAGAAATCGGCCGTCAACAACTTAACCGGCGGAAAAGATTTTTTTGAAAAAATCCCTAAGCCCCGGGGTCACAATTTCAGCAAAAATCTGACTTTTGGCAATTCACTCAAAAATGGTGCCAACCGGTTGCAAATGCTCCCCTGAAAGGTTTGGCAGTCGAAACAGAAGGCTTTTTATCACAGGACAAGAAAGCAGCCCTCAACAACTTAACCGGCGGAAAAAGATTTTTTTGAAAAAATCCCTGAGCCCCGGGGTCACAATTTCAGCAAAAATCTGACTTTTGGCGATTCACTCAAAAATGGTGCCAACCGGTTGCTAATGCTCCCCTGAAAGGTTTGGCAGTCGAAACAGAAGGCTTTTATCACCGTACAAGAAATAGGCCCTCAACAACTTAATCGGCGGAAAAGATTTTTTTGAAAAAAACCCTAAGCCCCGGGGTCACAATTTCAGCAAAAATCTGACTTTTGGCGATTCACTCAAAAATGGTGCCAACCGGTTGCTAATGCTCCCCTGAAAGGTTTGACAGTCGAAACAGAAGGCTTTTATCACAGGACAAGAAATCGGCCCTCAACAACTTAACCGGCGGAAAAGATTTTTTTGAAAAAAATCCCTAAGCCCCGGGGTCACAGTTTCTGCAAAAATCTGACTTTTGGCAATTCAGTCAAAAATGGTGCCAAACGCTTGAAAATGCTGCCCTGAAAGGTTTGGCAGTCGAAACAGAAGGCATTTTATCACAGGACAGGAAATGGGCCCTCAACAATTTAAACGGCGGAAAAGATTTTTTTGAAAAAATCCCTAAGCCCCGGGGTCACAATTTCAGCTAAAATATCACTTTTGGCGATTCAGTCAAAAATGGTGCCAACCGGTTGCTAATGCTCCCCTGAAAGTTTTGGCGTTCAAAACAGAAGGCTTTTTAACACAGGACAAGAAATCGGCCGTCAACAACTTAACCGGCGCAAAAGATTTTTTTGAAAAAATCCCTTAGCCCCGGGGTCACAATTTCAGCAAAAATATCACTTTTGGCGATTCAGTCAAAAATGGTGCCAACCGGTTGCTAATGCACCCCTGAAAGGTTTGGCAGTCGAAACAGAAGGCTTTTTATCACAGGACAGGAAATCGGCCCTCAACAACTTAACCGGTTGAAAAGATTTTTTTGAAAAAATCGCTAACCCCTGGGGTCACAATTTCAGCAAAAATCTGACTTTTGGCAATTCAGTCAAAAATGGTGCCAAACGCTTGAAAATACTCCCCTGTAAGGTTTGGCAGTCGAAACAGAAGGCTTTTTATCACAGGACAAGAAATCAGCCCTCAACAACTTAACCGGCGGAAAAGATTTTTTTGAAAAAATCCCTAAGCCCCGGGGTCACAATTTCAGCAAAAATCTGACTTTTGGCAATTCAGTAAAAAATGGTGCCAACCGGTTGCAAATGCTCCCCTGAACGGTTTGGCAGTCGAAACAGAAGGCTTTTTATAACAGGACAAGAAATCAGAACTCAACAACTTAACCGGCGGAAAAAGATTTTTTTGAAAAAATCCCTAAGCCCCGGGGTCACAATTTCAGCAAAAATCTGACTTTTGGCGATTCACTCAAAAATTGTGCCAACCGGTTGCTAATGCTCCCCTGAAAGGTTTGGCAGTCGAAACAGAAGGCTTTTATCACCGTACTAGAAATCGGCCCTCAACAACTTAATCGGCGGAAAAGATTTTTTTGAAAAAAACCCTAAGCCCCGGGGTCACAATTTCAGCAAAAATCTGACTTTTGGCGATTCACTCAAAAATGGTGCCAACCGGTTGCTAATGCTCCCCTGAAAGGTTTGACAGTCGAAACAGAAGGCTTTTTATCACAGGACAAGAAATCGGCCCTCAACAACTTAACCGGCGGAAAAGATTTTTTTGAAAAAAATCCCTAAGCCCCGGGGTCACAATTTCAGCAAAAATCTGACTTTTGGCAATTCAGTCAAAAATGGTCCCAACCGGTTGCTAATGCTTCCCTGAAAGGTTTGGCAGTCGAAAAAGAAGGCTTTTTATCACAGGACAAGAAATCGGCCCTCAACAACTTAACCGGCGGAAAAAGATTTTTTTGAAAAAATCCCAAAGCCCCGGGGTCACATTTTCAGCAAAAATCTGACTTTTTTCAATTCAGTCAAAAATGGTGCCAAACGCTTGAAAATGCTCCCCTGAAAGTTTTGGCAGTCGAAACAGAAGGCTTTTTATCACAGGACAGGAAATCGGCCCTCAACAACTTAACCTGTTGAAAAGATTTTTTTGAAAAAATCGCTAAGCCCCGGGGTCACAATTTCAGCAAAAATCTGACTTTTGGCTATTCAGTCAAAAATGGTGCCAAACGCTTGAAAATGCTCCCCTCAAAGTTTTGGCAGTCGAAACAGAAGGCTTTTAATCAAAGGATAGGAAATCGGCCCTCAACAACATAACCGGAGGAAAAAGATTTTTTTGAAAAAATCGCTAAGCCCCGGGGTCACAATTTCAGCAAAAATCTGACTTTTGGCAATTCAGTCAAAAATGGTGCCAACCGGTTGCAAATGCTCTCCTGAAAGGTTTGGCGTTCAAATCGGAAGGCTTTTTATCACAGGACAAGAAATCAGCCCTCAACAACTTAACCGGCGGAAAAGATTTTTTTGAAAAAATCGCTAAGCCCCGGGGTCACAATTTCAGCAAAAATCTGACTTTTGGCAATTCATTCAAAAATGGTGCCAACCGGTTACTAATGCTCCCCTGAAAGGTTTGGCACTCGAAACAGAAGGCTTTTTATCACAGGACAAGAAATCAGCCCTCAACAACTTAATGGGCGGAAAAAGATTTTTTTGAAAAAATCGCTAAGCCCCGGGGTCACAATTTCAGCAAAAATCTGACTTTTGGCAATTCAGTCAAAAATGGTGCCAACCGGTTGCAAATGCTCTCCTGAAAGGTTTGGCGTTCAAAACGGAAGGCTTTTTATCACAGGACAGGAAATCGGCCCTCAATAACTTAACCGGCCTAAAAGATTTTTTTGAAAATATCGCTAAGCCCCGGGGTCACAATTTCAGCAAAAATCTGACTTTTGGCAATTTACTCAAAAATGATGCCAACCGGTTGCTAATGCTCCCCTGAAAGTTTTGGCAGTCGAAACAGAAGGCTTTTTTTCACAGGACAGGAAATCGGCCCTCAATAACTTAACCGGCCTAAAAGATTTTTTTGAAAATATCGCTAAGCCCCGGGGTCACAATTTCAGCAAAAATCTGACTTTTGGCGATTCAGTAAAAAATGGTGCCAACCTGTTGCTAATGCTCCCCTGAAAGTTTTGGCAGTCGAAACAGAAGGCTTTTTTTCACCGTACAAGAAATCAGCCCTCAACAACTTAACCGGCGGAAAAGATTTTTTTTGAAAAAATCCCTAAGCCCCGGGGTCACAATTTCAGCAAAAATCTGACTTTTGGCTATTCAGTCAAAAATGGTGCCAAACGCTTGAAAATGCTCCTCTGAAAGTTTTGGCAGTCGAAACAGAAGGCTTTTTATCACAGGATAGGAAATCGGCCCTCAACGACATAACCGGAGGAAAAAGATTTTTTTGAAAAAATCACTAAGCCCCGGGGTCACAATTTCAGCAAAAATCTGACTTTTGGCAATTCAGTCAAAAATGGTGCCAACCGGTTGCAAATGCTCTCCTGAAAGGTTTGGCGTTCAAATCGGAAGGCTTTTTATCACAGGACAAGAAATCAGCCCTCAACAACTTAACCGGCGGAAAAGATTTTTTTGAAAAAATCCCTAAGCCCCGGGGTCACAATTTCTGCAAAAATCTGACTTTTGGCGATTCACTCAAAAATGCTGCCAACCGGTTACTAATGCTCCCCTTAAAGGTTTGGCACTCGAAACAGAAGGCTTTTTATCACAGGACAAGAAATCAGCCCTCAACAACTTAATGGGCGGAAAAAGATTTTTTTGAAAAAATCGCTAAGCCCCGGGGTCACAATTTCAGCAAAAATCTGACTTTTGGCAATTCAGTCAAAAATGGTACCAACCGGTTGCAAATGCTCTCCTGAAAGGTTTGGCGTTCAAAACGGAAGGCTTTTTATCACAGGACAAGAAATCAGCCCTCAACAACTTAACCGGCGGAAACGATTTTTTTGAAAAAATCCCTAAGCCCCGGGGTCACAATTTCAGCAAAAATCTGACTTTTGGCGATTCACTCAAAAATGGTGCCAACCGGTTGCTAATGCTTCCCTGAAAGGTTTGGCAGTCGAAACACAAGGCTTTTATCACAGGACACGAAATCGGCCCTCAACAACTTAACCAGCGGAAAAGATTTTTTTGAAAAAATCCCTAAGCCCCGGGGTCACAATTTCAGCAAAAATCTGACTTTTGGCGATTCACTCAAAAATGGTGCCAACCGGTTGCTAATGCTCCCCTGAAAGGTTTGGCAGTCGAAACAGAAGGCTTTTTATCACAGGACAAGAAATCAGCCCTCAACAACTTAACCGGCGGAAAAAGATTTTTTTGAAAAAATCGCTAAGCCCCGGGGTCACAATTTCAGCAAAAATCTGACTTTTGGCAATTCAGTCAAAAATGGTGCGAACCGGTTGCAAATGCTCTCCTGAAAGGTTTGGCGTTCAAATCGGAAGGCTTTTTATCACAGGACAAGAAATCAGCCCTCAACAACTTAACCGGCGGAAAAGATTTTTTTGAAAAAATCGCGAAGCCCCGGGGTCACAATTTCAGCAAAAATCTGACTTTTGGCAATTCAGTCAAAAATGCTGCCAACCATTTACTAATGCTCCCCTGAAAGGTTTGGCACACGAAACAGAAGGCTTTTTATCACAGGACAAGAAATCAGCCCTCAACAACTTAATGGGCGGAAAAAGATTTTTTTGAAAAAATCGCTAAGCCCCGGGGTCACAATTTCAGCAAAAATCTGACTTTTGGCAATTCAGTCAAAAATGGTGCCAACCGGTTGCAAATGCTCTCCTGAAAGGTTTGGCGTTCAAAACGGAAGGCTTTTTATCACAGGACAAGAAATCAGCCCTCAACAACTTAACCGGCGGAAACGATTTTTTTGAAAAAATCGCTAAGCCCCGGGGTCACAATTTCAGCAAAAACCTGACTTTTGGCGATTCACTCAAAAATGGTGCCAACCGGTTGCTAATGCTTCCCTGAAAGGTTTGGCAGTCGAAACACAAGGCTTTTATCACAGGACAAGAAATCGGCCCTCAACAACTTAACCAGCGGAAAAGATTTTTTTGAAAAAATCCCTAAGCCCCGGGGTCACAATTTCAGCAAAAATCTGACTTTTGGCGATTCACTCAAAAATGGTGCCAACCGGTTGCTAATGCTCCCCTGAAAGGTTTGGCAGTCGAAACAGAAGGCTTTTTATCACAGGACAAGAAATCAGCCCTCAACAACTTAACCGGCGGAAAAAGATTTTTTTGAAAAAATCCCTAAGCCCCGGGGTCACAATTTCAGCAAAAATCTGACTTTTGGCAATTCAGTCAAAAATGGTCCCAACCGGTTGCTAATGCTTCCCTGAAAGGTTTGGCAGTCGAAAAAGAAGGCTTTTTATCACAGGACAAGAAATCGGCCCTCAACAACTTAACCGGCGGAAAAAGATTTTTTTGAAAAAATCCCAAAGCCCCGGGCTCACATTTTCAGCAAAAATCTGACTTTTTTCAATTCAGTCAAAAATGGTGCCAAACGCTTGAAAATGCTCCCCTGAAAGTTTTGGCAGTCGAAACAGAAGGCTTTTTATCACAGGACAGGAAATCGGCCCTCAACAACTTAACCTGTTGAAAAGATTTTTTTGAAAAAATCGCTAAGCCCCGGGGTCACAATTTCAGCAAAAATCTGACTTTTGGCTATTCAGTCAAAAATGGTGCCAAACGCTTGAAAATGCTCCCCTCAAAGTTTTGGCAGTCGAAACAGAAGGCTTTTAATCAAAGGATAGGAAATCGGCCCTCAACAACATAACCGGAGGAAAAAGATTTTTTTGAAAAAATCGCTAAGCCCCGGGGTCACAATTTCAGCAAAAATCTGACTTTTGGCAATTCAGTCAAAAATGGTGCCAACCGGTTGCAAATGCTCTCCTGAAAGGTTTGGCGTTCAAATCGGAAGGCTTTTTATCACAGTACAAGAAATCAGCCCTCAACAACTTAACCGGCGGAAAAGATTTTTTTGAAAAAATCGCTAAGCCCCGGGGTCACAATTTCAGCAAAAATCTGACTTTTGGCAATTCATTCAAAAATGGTGCCAACCGGTTACTAATGCTCCCCTGAAAGGTTTGGCACTCGAAACAGAAGGCTTTTTATCACAGGACAAGAAATCAGCCCTCAACAACTTAATGGGCGGAAAAAGATTTTTTTGAAAAAATCGCTAAGCCCCGGGGTCACAATTTCAGCAAAAATCTGACTTTTGGCAATTCAGTCAAAAATGGTGCCAACCGGTTGCAAATGCTCTCCTGAAAGGTTTGGCGTTCAAAACGGAAGGCTTTTTATCACAGGACAGGAAATCGGCCCTCAATAACTTAACCGGCCTAAAAGATTTTTTTGAAAATATCGCTAAGCCCCGGGGTCACAATTTCAGCAAAAATCTGACTTTTGGCAATTTACTCAAAAATGATGCCAACCGGTTGCTAATGCTCCCCTGAAAGTTTTGGCAGTCGAAACAGAAGGCTTTTTTTCACAGGACAGGAAATCGGCCCTCAATAACTTAACCGGCCTAAAAGATTTTTTTGAAAATATCGCTAAGCCCCGGGGTCACAATTTCAGCAAAAATCTGACTTTTGGCGATTCAGTAAAAAATGGTGCCAACCTGTGGCTAATGCTCCCCTGAAAGTTTTGGCAGTCGAAACAGAAGGCTTTTTTTCACCGTACAAGAAATCAGCCCTCAACAACTTAACCGGCGGAAAAGATTTTTTTTGAAAAAATCCCTAAGCCCCGGGGTCACAATTTCAGCAAAAATCTGACTTTTGGCTATTCAGTCAAAAATGGTGCCAAACGCTTGAAAATGCTCCTCTGAAAGTTTTGGCAGTCGAAACAGAAGGCTTTTTATCACAGGATAGGAAATCGGCCCTCAACGACATAACCGGAGGAAAAAGATTTTTTTGAAAAAATCACTAAGCCCCGGGGTCACAATTTCAGCAAAAATCTGACTTTTGGCAATTCAGTCAAAAATGGTGCCAACCGGTTGCAAATGCTCTCCTGAAAGGTTTGGCGTTCAAATCGGAAGGCTTTTTATCACAGGACAAGAAATCAGCCCTCAACAACTTAACCGGCGGAAAAGATTTTTTTGAAAAAATCCCTAAGCCCCGGGGTCACAATTTCTGCAAAAATCTGACTTTTGGCGATTCACTCAAAAATGCTGCCAACCGGTTACTAATGCTCCCCTTAAAGGTTTGGCACTCGAAACAGAAGGCTTTTTATCACAGGACAAGAAATCAGCCCTCAACAACTTAATGGGCGGAAAAAGATTTTTTTGAAAAAATCGCTAAGCCCCGGGGTCACAATTTCAGCAAAAATCTGACTTTTGGCAATTCAGTCAAAAATGGTACCAACCGGTTGCAAATGCTCTCCTGAAAGGTTTGGCGTTCAAAACGGAAGGCTTTTTATCACAGGACAAGAAATCAGCCCTCAACAACTTAACCGGCGGAAACGATTTTTTTGAAAAAATCCCTAAGCCCCGGGGTCACAATTTCAGCAAAAATCTGACTTTTGGCGATTCACTCAAAAATGGTGCCAACCGGTTGCTAATGCTTCCCTGAAAGGTTTGGCAGTCGAAACACAAGGCTTTTATCACAGGACAAGAAATCGGCCCTCAACAACTTAACCAGCGGAAAAGATTTTTTTGAAAAAATCCCTAAGCCCCGGGGTCACAATTTCAGCAAAAATCTGACTTTTGGCGATTCACTCAAAAATGGTGCCAACCGGTTGCTAATGCTCCCCTGAAAGGTTTGGCAGTCGAAACAGAAGGCTTTTTATCACAGGACAAGAAATCAGCCCTCAACAACTTAACCGGCGGAAAAAGATTTTTTTGAAAAAATCGCTAAGCCCCGGGGTCACAATTTCAGCAAAAATCTGACTTTTGGCAATTCAGTCAAAAATGGTGCCAACCGGTTGCAAATGCTCTCCTGAAAGGTTTGGCGTTCAAATCGGAAGGCTTTTTATCACAGGACAAGAAATCAGCCCTCAACAACTTAACCGGCGGAAAAGATTTTTTTGAAAAAATCGCGAAGCCCCGGGGTCACAATTTCAGCAAAAATCTGACTTTTGGCAATTCAGTCAAAAATGCTGCCAACCATTTACTAATGCTCCCCTGAAAGGTTTGGCACACGAAACAGAAGGCTTTTTATCACAGGACAAGAAATCAGCCCTCAACAACTTAATGGGCGGAAAAAGATTTTTTTGAAAAAATCGCTAAGCCCCGGGGTCACAATTTCAGCAAAAATCTGACTTTTGGCAATTCAGTCAAAAATGGTGCCAACCGGTTGCAAATGCTCTCCTGAAAGGTTTGGCGTTCAAAACGGAAGGCTTTTTATCACAGGACAAGAAATCAGCCCTCAACAACTTAACCGGCGGAAACGATTTTTTTGAAAAAATCGCTAAGCCCCGGGGTCACAATTTCAGCAAAAACCTGACTTTTGGCGATTCACTCAAAAATGGTGCCAACCGGTTGCTAATGCTTCCCTGAAAGGTTTGGCAGTCGAAACACAAGGCTTTTATCACAGGACAAGAAATCGGCCCTCAACAACTTAACCAGCGGAAAAGATTTTTTTGAAAAAATCCCTAAGCCCCGGGGTCACAATTTCAGCAAAAATCTGACTTTTGGCGATTCACTCAAAAATGGTGCCAACCGGTTGCTAATGCTCCCCTGAAAGGTTTGGCAGTCGAAACAGAAGGCTTTTTATCACAGGACAAGAAATCAGCCCTCAACAACTTAACCGGCGGAAAAAGATTTTTTTGAAAAAATCCTTAAGCCCCGGGGTCACAATTTCAGCAAAAATCTGACTTTTGGCAATTCAGTCAAAAATGGTGCCAACCGGTTGCTAATGCTCCCCTGAAAGGTTTGGCAGTCGAAACAGAAGGCTTTTTATCACGGGACAAGAAATCAGCCCTCAACAACTTAAACGGCGGAAAAAGATTTTTTTGAAAAAATCCCTAAGCCCCGGAGTCACAATTTCTGCAAAAATCTGACTTTTGGCGATTCACTCAAAAATGGTGCCAAACGGTTGCTAATGCTCCCCTGAAAGGTTTGGCAGTCGAAACAGAAGGCTTTTTATCACAGGACAGGAAATCGGCCCTCAACAACTTAACCGGTTGAAAACATTTTTTTGAAAAAATCGCTAAGCCACGGGGTCACAATTTCAGCAAAAATCTGACTTTTGGCAATTCAGTCAAAAATGGTGCCAACCGGTTGCTAATGCTCCCCTGAAAGGTTTGGCAGTCGAAAGAGAAGGCTTTTTATCACGGGACAAGAAATCAGCCCTCAACAACTTAACCGGCGGAAAAAGATTTTTTTGAAAAAATCCCTAAGCCCCGGGGTCAGAATTTCAGCAAAAATCTGACTTTTGGCAATTCAGTCAAAAATGGTGCCAACCGCTTGCTAATGCTCCCCTGAAAGGTTTGGCCTTCAAAACAGAAGGCTTTTTATCACAGGACAAGAAATCGGCCCCCAACAACTTAACCGGCGGAAAAAGATTTTTTTGAAAAAATCGCTAAGCCCCGGGGTCACAATTTCAGCAAAAATCTGACTTTTGGCAATTCAGTCAAAAATGGTGCCAACCGGTTGCTAATGCTTCCCTGAAAGGTTTGGCAGTCGAAACAGAAGGCTTTTTATCACAGGACAAGAAATCGGCCCTCAACAACTTAACCGGCGGAAAAAGATTTTTTTGAAAAAATCCCAAAGCCCCGGGATCACATTTTCAGCAACAATCTGACTTTTGGCAATTCAGTCAAAAATGGTGCCAAACGCTTGAAAATGCTTCCCTGAAAGTTTTGGCAGTCGAAACAGAAGGCTTTTTATCACAGGACAGGAAATCGGCCCTCAACAACTTAACCTGTTGAAAAGATTTTTTTGAAAAAATCGCAAAGCCCCGGGGTCACAATTTCAGCAAAAATATGACTTTTGGCGATTCAGTCAAAAATGGTGCCAACCGGTTGCTAATGCACCCCTGAAAGGTTTGGCCTTCAAAACAGAAGTCTTTTTATCACAGGAAAAGAAATCGGCCCTCAACAACTTAACCGGCGCTAAAGATTTTTTTGAAAAAAACCCTTAGCCCCGGGGTCACAATTTCAGCAAAAATCTGACTTTTGGCAATTCAGTCAAAAATGGTGCGAACCGGTTGCTAATGCTCCCCTGAAAGTTTTGGCAGTCGAAACAGAAGGCTTTTTATCACAGGACAGGAAATCGGCCCTCAATAACTTAACCTGCCTAAAAGATTTTTTTGAAAATATCGCTAAGCCCCGGGGTCAGAATTTCAGGAAAAATCTGACTTTTGGCAATTCAGTCAAAAATGGTGCCAACCGGTTGCTAATGCACCCCTGAAATTTTTGGCAGTCGAAACAGAAGGCTTTTTATCACAGGACAAGAAAGCAGCCCTCAACAACTTAACCGGCGGAAAAAGATGTTTTTGAAAAAATCCCTAAGCCCCGGGGTCACAATTTCAGCAAAAATCTGACTTTTGGCAATTCAGTCAAAAATGGTGCCAACCGGTTGCTAATGCTTCCCTGAAAGGTTTGGCAGTCGAAACAGAAGGCTTTTTATCACAGGACAAGAAATCGGCCCTCAACAACTTAACCTGTTGAAAAGATTTTTTTGAAAAAAACGCTAAGCCCCGGGGTCACAATTTCAGCAAAAATCTGACTTTTGGCAATTCAGTCAAAAATGGTGCCAAACGCTTGAAAATGCACCCCTGAAAGTTTTGGCGTTCAAAACGGAAGGCTTTTTATCACAGGACAAGAAATCGGCCCTCAACAACTTAACCGGCGGAAAAGATTTTTTTGAAAAAATCGCTAAGCCCCGGGGTCACAATTTCAGCAAAAATCTGACTTTTGGCGATTCAGTCAAAAATGGTGCCAAACGCTTGAAAATGCTCCCCTGAAAGTTTTGGCAGTCGAAACAGAAGGCTTTTTATCACAGGATAGGAAATCGGCCCTCAACAACATAACCGGAGGAAAAAGATTTTTTTGAAAAAATCGCTAAACCCCGGGGTCACAATTTCAGCAAAAATCTGACTTTTGGCAATTCAGTCAAAAATGGTGCCAACCGGTTGCAAATGCTCTCCTGAAAGGTTTGGCGTTCAAAACGGAAGGCTTTTTATCACAGGACAAGAAATCAGCCCTCAACAACTTAACCGGCGGAAAAGATTTTTTTGAAAAAATCGCTAAGCCCCGGGGTCACAATTTCAGCAAAAATCTGACTTTTGGCAATTCAGTCAAAAATGGTGCCAACCGGTTACTAATGCTCCCCTGAAAGGTTTGGAACTCGAAACAGAAGGCTTTTTATCACAGGACAAGAAATCAGCCCTCAACAACTTAATGGGTTGAAAAAGATTTTTTTGAAAAAATCGCTAAGCCCCGGGGGTCACAATTTCAGCAAAAATCTGACTTTTGGCAATTCAGTCAAAAATGGTGCCAACCGGTTGCAAATGCTCTCCTGAAAGGTTTGGCGTTCAAAACGGAAGGCTTTTTATCACAGGACAAGAAATCAGCCCTCAACAACTTAACCGGCCTAAAAGATTTTTTTGAAAATATCGCTAAGCCCCGGGGTCACAATTTCATCAAAAATCTGACTTTTGGCGATTCAGTAAAAAATAGTGCCAACCGGTTGCTAATGCTCCCCTGAAAGTTTTGGCAGTCGAAACAGAAGGCTTTTTTTCACCGTACAAGAAATCAGCCCTCAACAACTTAACCGGCGGAAAAGATTTTTTTGAAAAAATCCTTAAGCCCCGGGGTCACAATTTCAGCAAAAATCTGACTTTTGGCGATTCACTCAAAAATGGTCCCAACCGGTTGCTAATGCTTCCCTGAAAGGTTTGGCAGTCGAAACACAAGGCTTTTATCACAGGACAAGAAATCGGCCCTCAACAACTTAACCAGCGGAAAAGATTTTTTTGAAAAAATCCCTAAGCCCCGGGGTCACAATTTCAGCAAAAATCTGACTTTTGGCGATTCAGTCAAAAATGGTGCCAACCGGTTGCTAATGCTCCCCTGAAAGGTTTGGCAGTCGAAACAGAAGGCTTTTTATCACGGGACAAGAAATCAGCCCTCAACAACTTAAACGGCGGAAAAAGATTTTTTTGAAAAAATCCCTAAGCCCCGGGGTCACAATTTCTGCAAAAATCTGACTTTTGGCGATTCACTCAAAAATGGTGCCAAACGCTTGAAAATGCTCCCCTGAAAGTTTTGGCAGTCGAAACAGAAGGCTTTTTATCACAGGACAAGAAATCAGCCCTCAACAACTTAACCGGCGGAAAAAGATTTTTTTGAAAAAATCCTTAAGCCCCGGGGTCACAATTTCAGCAAAAATCTGACTTTTGGCAATTCAGTCAAAAATGGTGCCAACCGGTTGCTAATGCTCCCCTGAAAGGTTTGGCAGTCGAAACACAAGGCTTTTATCACAGGACAAGAAATCGGCCCTCAAAAACTTAACCGGCGGAAAAGATTTTTTTGAAAAAATCGCTAACCCCCGGGGTCACAATTTCAGCAAAAATCTGACTTTTGGCAATTTACTCAAAAATGGTGCCAACCGGTTGCTAATGCTCCCCTGAAAGGTTTGGCAGTCGAAACAGAAGGATTTTTATCACAGGACAAGAAATCAGCCCTCAACAACTTAACCGGCGGAAAAAGTTTTTTTTGAAAAAAACGCTAAGCCCCGGGGTTACAATTTCAGCAAAAATCTGACTTTTGGCGATTCACTGAAAAATGGTGCCAACCGGTTGCAAATGGTTCCCTGAAAGGTTTGGCAGTCGAAACAGAAGGCTTTTTATCACACGACAAGAAATCGGCCCGCAACAACTTAACCGGCGCAAAAGATTTTTTTTGAAAAAATCGCTAAGCCCCAGGGTCAAAATTTCAGCAACAATCTGACTTTTGGCAATTCAGTCAAAAATGGTGCCAACCGCTTGCAAATGCTCCCCTGAAAGGTTTGGTGTTCAAAACGGAAGGCTTTTTATCACAGGACAAAAAATCGGCCCTCAACAACTTAACCGGTGCAAAAGATTTTTTTTGAAAAAATCCCTAAGCCCCGGGGTCACAATTTCAGCAAAAATCTGACTTTTGGCAATTTACTCAAAAATGGTGCCAAACGCTTGAAAATGCTCCCCTGAAAGGTTTGGCAGTCGAAACAGTAGGCTTTTTATCACAGGTCAAGAAATCGGCCCTCAACAACTTAACCAGCGGAAAAGATTTTTTTGAAAAAATCCCTAAGCCCCGGGGTCACAATTTCATCAAAAATCTGACTTTTGGCGATTCAGTAAAAAATAGTGCCAACCGG